>NC_138310.1:85392483-85402483 GCF_965601325.2 Salmo salar
TGGTTAAGTGTTTATTAAGTGCTTGGAGGGTGGAGCGTAAGCACACACACACACACACACACACACACACACACACACACACACACACACACACACACACACACACACACACACACACACACACCACACACACACACACACACACACACGCTGACTGGTCCTGGTACTGTGTAGATGTATTACTGTACTCTGCTCTGGTCCTGGTACTGTGTAGATGTATTACTGTACTCTGCTCTGGTCCTGGTACTGTGTAGATGTATTACTGTACTCTGGTCCTGGTACTGTGTAGATGTATTATTGTACTCTGCTCTGGCCCTGGTACTGTGTAGATGTATTACTGTACTCTGCTCTGGCCCTGGTACTGTGTAGATGTATTACTGTACTCTGCTCTGGTACTGTGTAGATGTATTACTGTACTCTGGCCCTGGTACTGTGTAGATGTATTACTGTACTCTGACCCTGGTACTGTGTAGATGTATTACTGTACTCTGGCCCTGGTACTGTGTAGATGTATTACTGTACTCTGGCCCTGGTACTGTGTAGATGTATTACTGTACTCTGCTCTGGTCCTGGTACTGTGTAGATGTATTACTGTACTCTGTCCCTGGTACTGTGTAGATGTATTACTGTACTCTGGCCCTGGTACTGTGTAGATGTATTACTGTACTCTGCTCTGGTCCTGGTACTGTGTAGATGTATTACTGTACTCTGGTCCTGGTACTGTGTAGATGTATTACTGTACTCTGGCCCTGGTACTGTGTAGATGTATTACTGTACTCTGGCCCTGGTACTGTGTAGATGTATTACTGTACTCTGGCCCTGGTACTGTGTAGATGTATTACTGTACTCTGGCCCTGGTACTGTGTAGATGTATTACTGTACTCTGCTCTGGTCCTGGTACTGTGTAGATGTATTACTGTACTCTGGCCCTGGTACTGTGTAGATGTATTACTGTACTCTGGCCCTGGTACTGTGTAGATGTATTACTGTACTCTGGCCCTGGTACTGTGTAGATGTATTACTGTACTCTGGTCCTGGTACTGTGTAGATGTATTATTGTACTCTGCTCTGGCCCTGGTACTGTGTAGATGTATTACTGTACTCTGCTCTGGCCCTGGTACTGTGTAGATGTATTACTGTACTCTGGCCCTGGTACTGTGTAGATGTATTACTGTACTCTGCTCTGGTCCTGGTACTGTGTAGATGTATTACTGTACTCTGGCCCTGGTACTGTGTAGATGTATTACTGTACTCTGCTCTGGCCCTGGTACTGTGTAGATGTATTACTGTACTCTGCTCTGGTCCTGGTACTGTGTAGATGTATTACTGTACTCTGGTCCTGGTACTGTGTAGATGTATTACTGTACTCTGCTCTGGTCCTGGTACTGTGTAGATGTATTACTGTACTCTGCTCTGGTCCTGGTACTGTGTAGATGTATTACTGTACTCTGGCACTGGTACTGTGTAGATGTATTACTGTACTCTGGCCCTGGTACTGTGTAGATGTATTACTGTACTCTGGCCCTGGTACTGTGTAGATGTATTATTGTACTCTGCTCTGGTCCTGGTACTGTGTAGATGTATTACTGTACTCTGCTCTGGCCCTGGTACTGTGTAGATGTATTACTGTACTCTGCTCTGGTCCTGGTACTGTGTACATGTATTACTGTACTCTGCTCTGGTCCTGGTACTGTGTAGATGTATTACTGTACTCTGCTCTGGTCCTGGTACTGTGTAGATGTATTACTGTACTCTGCTCTGGTCCTGGTACTGTGTAGATGTATTACTGTACTCTGCTCTGGTCCTGGTACTGTGTAGATGTATTACTGTACTCTGGCCCTGGTACTGTGTAGATGTATTACTGTACTCTGGCCCTGGTAATGTGTAGATGTATTACTGTACTCTGCTCTGGTCCTGGTACTGTGTAGATGTATTATTGTACTCTGCTCTGGTCCTGGTACTGTGTAGATGTATTATTGTACTCTGCTCTGGCCCTGGTACTGTGTAGATGTATTACTGTACTCTGCTCTGGCCCTGGTACTGTGTAGATGTATTACTGTACTCTGGCCCTGGTACTGTGTAGATGTATTACTGTACTCTGCTCTGGTCCTGGTACTGTGTAGATGTATTACTGTACTCTGGCCCTGGTACTGTGTAGATGTATTACTGTACTCTGCTCTGGCCCTGGTACTGTGTAGATGTATTACTGTACTCTGCTCTGGTCCTGGTACTGTGTAGATGTATTACTGTACTCTGGTCCTGGTACTGTGTAGATGTATTACTGTACTCTGCTCTGGTCCTGGTACTGTGTAGATGTATTACTGTACTCTGCTCTGGTCCTGGTACTGTGTAGATGTATTACTGTACTCTGGCACTGGTACTGTGTAGATGTATTACTGTACTCTGGCCCTGGTACTGTGTAGATGTATTACTGTACTCTGGCCCTGGTACTGTGTAGATGTATTATTGTACTCTGCTCTGGTCCTGGTACTGTGTAGATGTATTACTGTACTCTGCTCTGGCCCTGGTACTGTGTAGATGTATTACTGTACTCTGCTCTGGTCCTGGTACTGTGTACATGTATTACTGTACTCTGCTCTGGTCCTGGTACTGTGTAGATGTATTACTGTACTCTGCTCTGGTCCTGGTACTGTGTAGATGTATTACTGTACTCTGCTCTGGTCCTGGTACTGTGTAGATGTATTACTGTACTCTGCTCTGGTCCTGGTACTGTGTAGATGTATTACTGTACTCTGGCCCTGGTACTGTGTAGATGTATTACTGTACTCTGGCCCTGGTAATGTGTAGATGTATTACTGTACTCTGCTCTGGTCCTGGTACTGTGTAGATGTATTATTGTACTCTGCTCTGGTCCTGGTACTGTGTAGATGTATTACTGTACTCTGCTCTGGTCCTGGTACTGTGTAGATGTATTACTGTACTCTGGTCCTGGTACTGTGTAGATGTATTACTGTACTCTGCTCTGGTCCTGGTACTGTGTAGATGTATTACTGTACTCTGCTCTGGTCCTGGTACTGTGTAGATGTATTACTGTACTCTGGCCCTGGTACTGTGTAGATGTATTACTGTACTCTGGCCCTGGTACTGTGTAGATGTATTACTGTACTCTGGCCCTGGTACTGTGTAGATGTATTATTGTACTCTGCTCTGGCCCTGGTACTGTGTAGATGTATTACTGTACTCTGCTCTGGCCCTGGTACTGTGTAGATGTATTACTGTACTCTGCTCTGGTTCACTGGGCCATCTGGCCCTGGTACTGTGTAGATGTATTACCCTATGGAGAGAGAGGGAGAGAGAGAGAGAGAGAGAGAGAGAGAGAGAGAGAGAGAGAGAGAGAGAGAGAGAGAGAGAGAGAGAGAGAGAGAGAGAGAGCCTGTGCCTCTATATGACCCTAACTCTTAAGAAAACCTAACAACCTAAAACACCTGTTCCTCGAATAACTCTAACTCGTTAACCTGAACCAACCTAACCTTAACTCTAAAACTATTCCTAGTTCCTAACCCTGAACCTAACTCTAAAACTATTCCTAGTTCCTAACCCTGAACCTAACTCTAAAACTATTCCTAGTTCCTAACCCTGAACCTAACTCTAAAACTATTCCTAGTTCCTAACCCTGAACCTAACTCTAAAACTATTCCTAGTTCCTAACCCTGAACCTAACTCTAAAACTATTCCTAGTTCCTAACCCTGAACCTAACTCTAAAACTATTCCTAGTTCCTAACCCTGAACCTAACTCTAAAACTATTCCTAGTTCCTAACCCTGAACCTAACTCTAAAACTATTCCTAGTTCCTAACCCTGAACCTAACTCTAAAACTATTCCTAGTTCCTAACCCTGAACCTAACTCTAAAACTATTCCTAGTTCCTAACCCTGAACCTAACTCTAAAACTATTCCTAGTTCCTAACCCTGAACCTAACTCTAAAACTATTCCTAGTTCCTAACCCTGAACCTAACTCTAAAACTATTCCTAGTTCCTAACCCTGAACCTAACTCTAAAACTATTCCTAGTTCCTAACCCTGAACCTAACTCTAAAACTATTCCTAGTTCCTAACCCTGAACCTAACTCTAAAACTATTCCTAGTTCCTAACCCGAACCTAACTCTAAAACTATTCCTAGTTCCTAACCCTGAACCTAACTCTAAAACTATTCCTAGTTCCTAACCCTGAACCTAACTCTAAAACTATTCCTAGTTCCTAACCCCGAACCTAACTCTAAAACTATTCCTAGTTCCTAACCCTGAACCTAACTCTAAAACTATTCCTAGTTCCTAACCCGAACCTAACTCTAAAACTATTCCTAGTTCCTAACCCCGAACCTAACTCTAAAAACTATTCCTAGTTCCTAACCCTGAACCTAACTCTAAAACTATTCCTAGTTCCTAACCCTGAACCTAACTCTAAAACTATTCCTAGTTCCTAACCCTGAACCTAACTCTAAAACTATTCCTAGTTCCTAACCCTGAACCTAACTCTAAAACTATTCCTAGTTCCTAACCCTGAACCTAACTCTAAAACGATTCCTAGTTCCTAACCCTGAACCTAACTCTAAAACTATTCCTAGTTCCTAACCCTGAACCTAACTCTAAAACTATTCCTAGTTCCTAACCCTGAACCTAACTCTAAAACTATTCCTAGTTCCTAACCCTGAACCTAACTCTAAAACTATTCCTAGTTCCTAACCCTGAACCTAACTCTAAAACTATTCCTAGTTCCTAACCCTGAACCTAACTCTAAAACTATTCCTAGTTCCTAACCCTGAACCTAACTCTAAAACTATTCCTAGTTCCTAACCCTGAACCTAACTCTAAAACTATTCCTAGTTCCTAACCCTGAACCTAACTCTAAAACTATTCCTAGTTCCTAACCCTGAACCTAACTCTAAAACGATTCCTAGTTCCTAACCCTGAACCTAACTCTAAAACTATTCCTAGTTCCTAACCCTGAACCTAACTCTAAAACTATTCCTAGTTCCTAACCCTGAACCTAACTCTAAAACTATTCCTAGTTCCTAACCCTGAACCTAACTCTAAAACTATTCCTAGTTCCTAACCCTGAACCTAACTCTAAAACTATTCCTAGTTCCTAACCCTGAACCTAACTCTAAAACTATTCCTAGTTCCTAACCCTGAACCTAACTCTAAAACGACCTACCTAACTCTAAAACTATTCCTAGTTCCTAACCCTGAACCTAACTCTAAAACTATTCCTAGTTCCTAACCCTGAACCTAACTCTAAAACGTATTCCTAGTTCCTAACCCTGAACCTAACTCTAAAACTATTCCTAGTTCCTAACCCTGAACCTAACTCTAAAACTATTCCTAGTTCCTAACCCTGAACCTAACTCTAAAACTATTCCTAGTTCCTAACCCCGAACCTAACTCTAAAACTATTCCTAGTTCCTAACCCCGAACCTAACTCTAAAACTATTCCTAGTTCCTAACCCCGAACCTAACTCTAACCATAAATCCACTATACATAGCATTTGACCTCGTGGGGACTAACAAAATGTCCGCAGTTGGTCAACTTTTTGTTAGTTTGCTATTCTTGTGGACACCTGGTCCCCACAAGTATAGTTAAACACGTCCACACACACACACACACACACACACACACACACACACACACACACACACACACACACACACACACACACACACACACACACACACACACACACACACACACACACACACACACACACACACACACACACACTGAAAGCACTAACAGGCCTAACAACAGGTATACGACACATTATTACTGTCTGTGTGGGGAGGGTGGTTGCTAGTATGTGGGTTTCTCTGTGTGTGTTTTATAACCAATCCTTCCAGACACACACAACAGACACACAGCCATGTCAGTGGTTCACTGTTTATGGGGAGACTCTGGTCTAAATGCAATGTGTCATGATCCTAACATCCAATCAAATCACTGCCAATGTTTGTGACAGAGTGAGCTCATGAGTCACTACGGAAGTCAGTGCTAATGCCAAACTGTGTGTGTGAGTGTGTGTGTGTGAGTGTGCGTGCAACAGAAAATTAAGGCAGTTATTCATAACAAAGCCGCTTTGATATTCTTACTTTCTTCTGTTGCCTTAGCAACATAGAGGGTCACAAACTCACAAGGTCATGATCAAAGAGCCTATTATCTCTCTCTAATGATCTATCAATGACTGGAACACACGCGCGCACACACACACACACACACACACACACACACACACACACACACACACACACACACACACACACACACACACACACACACACACACACACACACACACACACACACACACACACACACACACACACACACACACACACACACACACACACAATAGAGCAAGTACAGAGAGATCAATACAACATCTATACAGCCAGGAAGGACAGGAGTAAGAGATGAATAAAGAAGAAAAGAAAGATTGACAGAACACAAGAGAGAGGGAGAGGGAGAGGGGGAGAAAGAAAGAAAGAAAGAAAGAGAGAAGAAAGAAAGAAAGAAAGAAAGAAAGAGAGAAAGAAAGAAAGAAAGAAAGAAAGAAAGAAAGAAAGAAAGAGTGTTTTAATGACGGCTGGGGGACTGCCCTGTTAGGTATTGCTCTGATCTCATGGTTAGATCTGAGAGGACCTTAATGTGCTCTAAAACCCCAGTGAAAGGAGAAAGGCACACTAAAACACCATCTGGCCATTTGAAATAGATAAGAACTGTGTTCTCTGGGTGGCATAAAGGAATATGTCAGCTGGGAAATGAGCATCAGGGCACCTTGAGCCACTGGCCAGACAAACAGAGAGAGAGAGAGAGATTGAGAGAGAGAGAGAGAGAGAGAGAGAGAGAGAGAGAGAGAGAGAGAGAGAAGGGAGAAGGATGAGAGAGATAGAGAAGGGAGAAGGGAGAAGGATGAGGGAGAGAGAGAGAGAGAGAGAGAGAGAGAGAGAGCACCTAGATCTTCTGCACAGATTCTGTCAGACCTGGACCCTGACATTGAATCTCAGTAAGACAAAAATAATGGTGTTCCAATAAAGGTCCAGTTGCCAGGACAAGAAATACAAATTCCATCTAGACACCGTTGCCCTAGAGCACACAAAAAACTATACATACTTTGGCCTAAACTCAGCGCCACAGGTTACTTCCACAAAGCTGGGAACAATCTGAGAGACAAGGCAGGAAGGGCCTTCTATGCCATCAAAAATAACATAAAATTCGACATACCAATTAGGATCTGGCTAAAAATACTTGAATCAGTTATAGAACCCATTGCCCTTTATGGTTGTGTGGTCTGGGGTCTGCTCACCAACCAAGAATTCACAAAATGGGACAAACACCAAATTGAGACTGCATGCAGAATTCTGCAAAGATTTCCTCCGTGTACAACGTAAAACACCAAATAATGCATGCAGAGCAGAATTAGGCCGATACCCGCTAATTATCAAAATCCAGGAAAGAGCCGTTAAATTCTACAACCACCCAAAAGGAAGCAATTCACCTAACAAAGCCATCACCTACGGAGAGATGAACCTGGAGAAGAGTCCTCTAAGCAAGCTGGTCCTGTGGCTCTGTTCACAAACACACTGCACAGAGCCCCAGGACAGAAACACAATTAGACCCAACCAGATCATGAGAAAACAAAAAGATAATTACTTGACACATTGGAAAGAATTAATAAAAAAACAGAGCAAACTAGAATGTTATTTGGCCCTAAACAGAGAGTACACAGTGGCAGAATACCTGACCAATGTGACTGACCCAAAATTAAGGAAAGCTTTGACTATGTACAGACTCAATGAGCATAGCCTTGCTATTGAGAGAGGACGCCGAAGGCAGACCTGGCTCTCAAGAGAAGACAGACTATGTGCAACACTGCCCACAAAATGAGGTGGAAACTGAGCTGCACTTCCTTTTTATTTGTATTTTTATTCCACCTTTATTTAACCAGGTAAGCCAGTTGAGAACAAGTTCTCATGTACAACTGCGACCTGGCCAAGATAAAGCAAAGCAGTGCGACAAAAACAACAACACAGAGTTACACATAAACAAACGTACAGTCAATAACACAACCTCCTAACCTCCTGCAAAATGTATGACTATATTAGAGACACATATTTCCCTCAGATTACACAGATCCACAAAGAATTTGAAAACAAATCACATTTTGATAAACTCCCATATGTACTGGGTGAAATACCACAGTGTGCCATCACAAGGCAAAGGATGGCTACTTTGAAGAATCTCAAATATAAAATATGTTTTGATTTGTTGTCACGTCCTGACCATGGTAAGCTGTTATTTTCTATGGTAGAGTAGGTCAGGGCGTGACAGGGGGGTTTTCTAGTTTAGTTTTTTCTATGTTGTTATGTTCTAGTTTTGTATTTCTATGTTGGGTTGTTCTAGTTTCTGTATTTCTATGTTGGGCTTTGTTTGAGATGATCTCCAAGTAGAGGCAGCTGGTCATCGTTGTCTCTAATTGGAGGTCATATTTAAGTTGGTGTTTGTCCCACCTGGGTTTGTGGGAGATTATCTTTGAGTCTGTGTATGTTTCACATCTGCGGCACGGTTTGTTGATTTAATCATTCAGTTTATTTATGTATTGCATAGTTTCACAGTGTAAATAAAATGTGGAACGACACACACGCTGCACTTTGGTCCGCTCCTCCTTTCGACAACCGTGACATTTGTTGAACACTTGTTTGGTTACTACATGATTCCATGTGTTATTTCATAGTTTTGATGTCTTCACTATTATTCTACAATGTGGAAAATAGTAAAAATAAAGAAAAACCCTGGAATGAGTCAGTGTGTCCAAACCTTTGACTCTTGCTGTATTTTCAGGTCTCTTAAGAGCTGTTTGATCGGGTTCAAGCGTGGGCTCTGGCTGGGCAACTCAAGGACATTCAGAGACTTGTCCCCAATCTACTCCTGCATTGTCTTGGCTGTGTGCTTAGGGTCATTGTCCTGTTGGAAGGCGAACCTTTGCCCCAGTCTGAGGTCCTGAGCACTCTGGAGCAGGTTTTCATCAAGGATTTCTCTGTACTTTGCTCCATTAATCTTTCCCTCAATCCTGACTAGTCTCCCTGTCACTGAAAAACATCCCCACAGCATGATGCTGCCACCACCATGCTTCACCGTAGGGATGGTATTGGCCAGGTGATGAGCTTTGCCTGGTTTCCTCCAGACGTGACACTTGGCATTCAAGCCAAAGAGTTCGATCTTAGTTTAATCATACCAGAGAATTTTGTGTTCTCATGGGCTGAGAGGCCTTTAGGTGCCTTTTGGCAAATTCAGAGCGGGCTGTCATGTGCCTTTTACTGAGGAGTGGCTTCCGTCTGGCCACTCTACCATAAAGGCTTGATTGGTGGAGTGCTGCAGAGATGGTTGTCCTTCTGGAAGGTTCTCCCATCTCCACAGAGGAACTCTAGAGGTCTGTCAGAGTGATTATCGGGTTCTTGGTCACCTCCTGACCAAGGCCCTTCTCCTCCGATTCCTCAGTTTGGCCAGGCAGCCAGCTCTAGGAAGAGTCTTGGTGGTTCCAAACTTCTTACATTTAAGAATGATGGAGGCCACTGTGTTCTTGGGGACCTTCAATGCTGCAGAAATGTTTTGGTACCCCCTTCCCCAGATCTGTGCCATGACACAATCCTGTCTCAGAACTTTACGAACAATTCTTTCGACGTGTTAGGTTCTAAATGAACATAGTAAAACTCACGGACGCTTCGTGAAGCTTAAACCAAGTTTATTCACCCATTGGGTCATACAGCTCCATAAGACAAAGACATGGCTCCACCAGTGGTAGTATATATACCCCAATTTGGGTGACGTCCTCTTTCTCTCTAAACATTTCATCTTTGTTGCTAGGCAGGAAATGAAGTGATGCAGGCCATAAACTGTTCCTTCTCCCTTAATGTGACCTGACCTCAACCCCCTTCCTCACTAAACCACATCTCTCCATCCTTATCAGTACCTGCCACATGTGACTGCC
>NC_138310.1:85407483-85567483 GCF_965601325.2 Salmo salar
CTGAAGGGCAGATAGACAGGGAGTCACAGCCTAATTCCTAGAGGGCAGATAGACAGGGAGACAGATAGACAGGGAGTCACAGCCTAATTCCTGGAGGGCAGATAGACAGGGAGTCACAGCCTAATTCCTGGAGGGCAGATAGACAGGGAGACAGATAGACAGGGAGTCACAGCCTAATTCCTGGAGGGCAGATAGACAGGGAGTCACAGCCTAATTCCTGGAGGGCAGATAGACAGGGAGACAGATAGACAGGGAGTCACAGCCTAATTCCTGGAGGGCAGATAGACAGGGAGACAGATAGACAGGGAGTCATAGCCTAATTCCTGAAGGGCAGATAGACAGGGAGACAGATAGACAGGGAGTCACAGCCTAATTCCTGAAGGGCAGATAGACAGGGAGTCACAGCCTAATTCCTGAAGGGCAGATAGACAGGGAGTCACAGCCTAATTCCTGAAGGGCAGATAGACAGGGAGTCACAGCCTAATTCCTGGAGGGCAGATAGACAGGGAGACAGATAGACAGGGAGTCACAGCCTAATTCCTGGAGGGCAGATAGACAGTGAGACAGATAGACAGGGAGACAGATAGACAGGGAGTCATAGCCTAATTCCTGAAGGGCAGATAGACAGGGAGACAGATAGACAGGAAGTCACAGCCTAATTCCTGGAGGGCAGATAGACAGGGAGACAGATAGACAGGGAGACAGATAGACAGGGAGACAGAGACAGGGAGACAGACAGGGAGACAGACAGAGATAGAGAGGGAGACAGAAAGACAGGGAGACAAATAGACAGGGAGACAGATATACAGGGAGAAAAAGAGGGACATTCTGTTCAATCTTGTTCTCAGAACATTGTGCTTGTCTGCAGACCTGGAGCCCCTGTGTTACTCGCTGCTTGACTGTATCTGTCTGACATCTCTCCTACATTCAAATAAATACTAGAACTAAGAGGGGACAGAGAGAGGGAAAGAGAGACAGCAGTGATAGTTATATGGAATTGACTACTCCTTTCAGGACTGTGATTGGTACAACATACACAGAAGGCAGTAACCATCTCTATAGCACTGCAACTGTTACCTTCCTCTGCCACTGCTCCTTCTCTCTCTGGTACTGCAGCAGCAGCTGCTCCTTCTCTCTCTGGTACTGCAGCAGCAGCTCCCGACTCTTCTCCCTGTCAATCACCAGCTCTAACCCCGCCTCCCTCTTTAGCTCCTCTTCCTGCTCCTTCAGACGCACGGCATTCTGGGTCCTCTGCTCCTCCAGAGCCGCCTGTAGCTGGGGATGTGGACATATAAGACTTTACAACAAGCACCTGTACACACACACCACACACACACACACACACACACACACACACACACACACACACACACACACACACACACACACACACTGGAATGACACAAACATTATAGGCTGTATACTCAGCTTGGCGTGAAATAGCTGAGTGATGGACACCAAAGTAGAGAAAACAGTCCCTCTGCTCATCTCTTTCCTTCTCCACCCTCCTATTTTCCCCTAACCCCCTCTCTCTCCTTCTTTTACTCTGATTTGGCAGTTCTTTCAGTTGTTTTATTTGCAGAGGAGAAAATTGAGAGAGCTCGCGCTCAAAAAAAGATTGTCACAGAGTGCTGCATTGACTTGAGTGTTTTGACACAGATGGGCCGTGAAATATTGAATTCGTGGGGATATAAAAAAAACTATTGTTGTGGCTGTTATGGAAAAACAACAAGGGGGCTGGTGGCATGCAATGTATTTTTAGTCAGGCTTGGCCAAGGCCACCATATTTTTCAAAGCGCAGGAGAGATCAGAGACTGCGTGTCAGGGCACTGGGGTGGGGCGAGTGAGTGTGAGAGTGTGTGTACATAGTGAGTGTGTCTGTATGCAACTGCCTATGTACACACTTGCGTGTATGTACAGCACAGTATGTGTAGGAATGACAGACTGCTTACTTCTCTTTGAGTACAGGGGCATGGGTTGGGTGCGTGTGTGTGTGAGTGACTTTGCGTGACCACTTCCTTCTCTCTGGGTACATGTCCGTGTGAGGGACAGGGGAGGAGTGTGTGCGTTTGTGTGAGTAAGTGAGTGTGTGAAAATGTGTGCGAGAGAGAGAGAGAGAGAGAGACCACTTCCTTCTCTCTTGGTGAGCGTCTGTGTGAGGGGCAGGAAACTGGAGGGAGACCAGTGTAATTTTCTGGGAATCAGAAGACTTGGTAATTCTGCCGTGCTGAGGCTGAAACCTCACTAACCCTCCCTAACCCCCACCACCAGACTGGCGTAGGGGATAAGACCAATAAAACAAATACAACAGACATTTCAGCCGTGGGGGTGTGTCGTGTCTTCACTGCACAGAGAGCTTGGTGTGAGAGTGACTGGACTGGTGGTCTGTCATCATGATAATATCACCACCTCCTCTGACTTGGATTAGAATGTTTTTCTGCATTTATTTAAAACATGGGACTTTGTATCTGCTGAGGCAATTCTGTGTTGCTGAAGGAAGGGAGGAAGACTAGGAGATGAAGTTATCCTAGACTATAGGAACCACAGTGTACCTTGAAGGGCAGCTCCTGTCTGTAGTCATCCTCCATCTTGGTCAAGGCTTTACGATGGGACTCCATCATCCTCTCACTGTCAACATCAATAAAACAGACATACCACGTTAATACGACATCGATACGACATCGGAACAAATCGATATGTCAATACAACGTCAATACAACATCAATGCGACGTCTATACAACGTCAATACAACATCGATACAAATCGATATGTCAATACAACGTCAATACAACATCAATACAACGTCAATACGTCAATACAACATCGATACAACATTAATACATCATCGATACAACATTAATACAACATTAATACATCAATACAACGTCAATACGTCAATACAACATTAATACATCATCGATACAATGTTAATACAACATTAATACATCAATACAACGTCAATCCGTCAATACAACATTAATACAACATCGATACAACGTTAATACAACATTAATACGTCGATACAACGTCAATACGTCAATACAACATTAATACAACATCGATACAACGTTAATACAACATTAATACGTCGATACAACGTTAATAGAACATTAATACGTTCATACAACGTGGATACAACATCGATACAACATTAATACAATGTTAATACAACATTAATACAACAATATCAAATCTCACATTGAAAACACACAGTGAGTCAACACAACATAACTCCCTGTCTACTAAACATGACATCACCACGAATTGATTATTACTGGTTGGAGAATCTAGAAGTATTAAACACTACACTTTCCTCAACAACATAACATAACTACTATACTGAACTAAATTATAAACGCAACATGTAAAGTGTTGGTCCCATGTTTCATGAGCTGAAATAAAAGAGGCCAGAAATGTTTCATATGGACAAAAAGCTTATTTCTTACACATTTCGTGAACAAATGTGTTTACATCCCTGTTAGTGAGCATTTCTCCTTTGTCAAGATAATCCATCCACCTGACAGGTGTGGCATATCAAGAAGCTGATTAAACAGCATGATCATTACACAGGTGCACCTTGTGTTTTAGAGAACTTGGCAGTACTTCCAACCCGCCTCACAACCACAGACCACGTGATACCACGCAAGGCCAGGCCCTAGATATCCGGCTTCTTCACCGGCAGGATCGTCTGAGACCAGCCACCCAGACAGCTGATGAAACTGTGGGTTTGCACAACCGAAGAATTTCTGCACAAACTGTCAAAAACCGTCTCAGTGAAACTCATCTGCGTGCTCGTCGTCCTCACAGAATGCCTCATGGTGGGGTTATGGTATGGGCAGGCATAAGCTACGGACAACAAACACAATTGCATTTTATCCACCACCATCACCTCATGTTTCAGCATGATAATGCACGGCCCCATGTCGCAAGGATCTGTACACAATTCCTTGAAGCTGAAAATGTCCCAGTTCTTCCATGGCCTGCATACTCACCAGACATGTCACCCATTGAGCATGTTTGTGATGCTCTGGATCTACGTGTATGTAACGGCTGTCGGGAGAGAGAGTAGACCAAGGCGCAGTGGAGTTAGTGTTCATCATGATTTTAATTAACGTAAGAACACTATACAAAACTGAACAGAAACACCACAGCAAAACAGTCCTGTTAGGAAATAATCTAACAGAAACAATTACCCACAAAACCCCAACGGAAAAACAGGCACTTATATGTGTGACTCCCAATCAGCAACAACCAACAACAGCTGTGCCTGATTGGAAGCCACACGGCCAAAATCAATGAAACAGACAACATAGAAAATTAACATAGAACGCCCACCCAATGTAACACCCTGGCCTAACCAAAATAAAGAACAAAAAAAACCTCTCTATGGCCAGGGTGTTACAGTGTACTACAGCGTGTTCCAGTTCCCACCAATATCCAGCAACTCCACACAGCCATTGAAGAGGAGTGGGACAACATTCCACAGGCTACAATCAACAGCCTGATCAACTCTATGTGAAGGAGATGTGCCGTGCTGCATGATGCATCGCGTGATGTATTGTTGTCTCTACCTTCTTGCCCTTTGTGCTGTTGTCTGTGCTCAATAATGTTTGTACCATGTTTTGTGATGCTGCCATGTTGTGCTGCTGCCATGTTGTGTTGCTACCATGTTGTTGTCATGTGTTGCTACCTTGCTGTGTTGTCATGTGTTGCTGCCTTGCTATGTTGTTGTCTTAGGTCTCTCTTTATGTAGTGTTGTGGTGTCTCTCTTTATGTAGTGTTGTGGTGTCTGTCTTTATGTAGTGTTGTGTTAGGTCTCTCTTTATGTAGTGTTATGGTGTCTCTCTTTATGTAGTGTCGTGGAGTCTCTCTTTATGTAGTGTTGTAGTGTCTCTCTTTATGTAGTGTCGTGGAGTCTCTCTTTATGTAGTGTTGTGGCGTCTCTCTTTATGTAGTGTTGTGGAGTCTCTCTTTATGTAGTGTCGTGGAGTCTCTCTTTATGTAGTGTTGTGGAGTCTCTCTTTATGTAGTGTTGTGGAGTCTCTCTTTATGTAGTGTTGTAGTGTCTCTCTTTATGTAGTGTTGTGGAGTCTCTCTTTATGTAGTGTTGTAGTGTCTCTCTTTATGTAGTGTTGTAGTGTCTCTTTATGTAGTGTTGTGGAGTCTCTCTTTATGTAGTGTTGTGGAGTCTCTCTTTATGTAGTGTTGTAGTGTCTCTCTTTATGTAGTGTTGTGGAGTCTCTCTTTATGTAGTGTTGTGGAGTCCTCTCTTTATGTAGTGTTGTGTAGTCTCTCTTTATGTAGTGCTGTGGTGGTGTCTCTCTTTATGTAGTGTTGTAGTGTCTCTCTTTATGTAGTGTTGTGGTGTCTCTCTTTATGTAGTGTCGTGGAGTCTCTCTTTATGTAGTGTTGTGGAGTCTCTCTTTATGTAGTGTTGTGGCGTCTCTCTTTATGTAGTGTTGTGGAGTCTCTCTTTATGTAGTGTTGTGGAGTCTCTCTTTATGTAGTGTTATGTTGTCTCTCTTTATGTAGTGTTGTGGAGTCTCTCTTTATGTAGTGTTATGTTGTCTCTCTTTATGTAGTGTTGTGGAGTCTCTCTTTGTGTAGTCTCTCTTTATGTAGTGTTGTGGAGTCTCTCTTTATGTAGTGTTGTGGAGTCTCTCTTTATGTAGTGTTGTAGTGTCTCTCTTTATGTAGTGTTGTGGAGTCTCTCTTTATGTAGTGTTGTGGTGTCTCTCTTTATGTAGCGTTGTAGTGTCTCTCTTTATGTAGTGTTGTGGAGTCTCTCTTTATGTAGTGTTGTGGAGTCTCTCTTTATGTAGTGTTGTGTAGTCTCTCTTTATGTAGTGTTGTGGAGTCTCTCTTTATGTAGTGTCGTGGAGTCTCTCTTTATGTAGTGTTGTAGTGTCTATCTTTATGTAGTGTTGTGGAGTCTCTCTTTATGTAGTGTTGTGGAGTCTCTATGTAGTGTTGTGGAGTCTCTCTTTATGTAGTGTTGTGGAGTCTCTATGTAGTGTTGTGGAGTCTCTCTTTATGTAGTGTTGTGGTGTCTCTCTTTATGTAGTGTTGTAGTGTCTCTCTTATTTAGTGTTGTAGCGTCTCTCTTTATGTAGTGTTGTAGTGTCTCTCTTTATGTAGTGTTGTGGTGTCTCTCTTTATGTAGTGTTGTAGTGTCTCTCTTATTTAGTGTTGTAGCGTCTCTCTTTATGTAGTGTTGTAGTGTCTCTCTTTATGTAGTGTTGTGGTGTCTCTCTTTATGTAGTGTTGTGGTGTCTCTCTTTATGTAGTGTTGTGGAGTCTCTCTTTATGTAGTGTTGTAGTGTCTCTCTTTATGTAGTGTTGTAGTGTCTCTCTTTATGTAGTGTTGTAGTGTCTCTCTTTATGTAGTGTTGTAGTGTCTCCCTTTATGTAGTGTTGTAGTGTCTCTCTTTATGTAGTGTTGTGTAGTCTCTCTTTATGTAGTGTTGTGGAGTCTCTATGTAGTGTTGTGGAGTCTCTCTTTATGTAGTGTTGTGGAGTCTCTATGTAGTGTTGTGGAGTCTCTCTTTATGTAGTGTTGTGGTGTCTCTCTTTATGTAGTGTTGTGGTGTCTCTCTTTATGTAGTGTTGTGGTGTCTCTCTTTATGTAGTGTTGTAGTGTCTCTCTTTATGTAGTGTTGTGGTGTCTCTCTTTATGTAGTGTTGTAGCGTCTCTCTTTATGTAGTGTTGTAGCGTCTCTCTTTATGTAGTGTTGTAGTGTCTCTCTTTATGTAGTGTTGTGGAGCTCTCTTTATGTAGTGTCGTGTTGTCTCTCTTTATGTAGTGTCGTGGAGTCTCTCTTTATGTAGTGTTGTGGTGTCTCTCTTTATGTAGTGTTGTGGTGTCTCTCTTTATGTAGTGTTGTGGCCCAGTCGGTGCTCTTTATGTAGTGTTGTGGTGTCTCTCTTTATGTAGTGTTGTAGTGTCTCTCTTTATGTAGTGTTGACTCTTTATGTAGTGTTGTGGAGTCTCTATGTAGTGTTGTGGAGTCTCTCTTTATGTAGTGTTGTGTAGTCTCTCTTTATGTAGTGTTGTGGAGTCTCTCTTTATGTAGTGTTGTGGTGTCTCTCTTTATGTAGTGTTGTAGTGTCTCTCTTTATGTAGTGTTGACTCTTTATGTAGTGTTGTGGAGTCTCTATGTAGTGTTGTGGAGTCTCTCTTTATGTAGTGTTGTGTAGTCTCTCTTTATGTAGTGTTGTGGTGTCTCTCTTTATGTAGTGTTGTAGTGTCTCTCTTTATGTAGTGTTGTGGAGTCTCTCTTTATGTAGTGTTGTGTAGTCTGTCTTTATGTAGTGTTGTGGTGTCTCTCTTGTCGTGATGTGTGTTTTGTCCTTTATTTTTATTAGATTTTTTATTTTAATCCTGGCCCCCATCCCCACAGGCATTCTGGTAGGCCGTCATTGTAAATAAAAAATGTTTCTTAACTGAGTGGCCTAGTTAAATAAAGGTTAAATAAAAAATAAATACAAAAATAAAAATAATAACTGGTTTTCTGATCCACACCCCTTTTTTAATAAGGTATCTGTGACAAACAGATGCATATATCTGTATTCCCAGTCATGTGAAATCCATAGATTAGTGCCTAATGAATTGATTTCAATTGACTGATTCCCTTATATGAACTGTAACTGTAAAATCTCTGAAATTGTAGCATGTTGCGTTTACATTTTTGTTCAGCGTAGATTAAACTGTCAAATAATATCAGACGTTTATATTCATGACTGGTTTGAGGTCATAGAGACAGACTGTCATCCATCTGGTAGGAACAACTAAAATGGTGGAATGTTTGCCCAAGGGGACAGGCACATTTCTGAAAAACAAAACCAAGCCATCACCATGGAGAAATCCGTCCAAATAGCACACAAACAACCCTCACAGCTAAACCAACACTATCATAAAGCTCTGAGGAGACAATTAGAGCTGTGTGCATGTGTGTGTGTCAGCGTGTGTATGTGCATGTGTGTGTGTGTTAAATGTGTGCCAGAATGCCAGAACAGGCAGGGCTAATCCCCAGTCTCTCAGGAAGGGTTCAGAGGTCACTGTGTCCTCCTCAGTATGGGTGACCCGACAATGGGAAACTGCTTTCTAATCCGCTCCAATCCACCAGGTTTTCCCTCCCAGCGTTCCTGAGATGCAGGGACCTAATGTTCAGAAAAGCAGGTGTGTGTGTGTGTGTGTGTGTGTGTGTGTGTGTGTGTGTGTGTGTGTGTGTGTGTGTGTGTGTGTGTGTGTGTGTGTGTGTGTGTGTGGACCTAGTACTCAGACAGCGAGCGAATCAGACATAAACAAACAAACGGAATCCTCCAGCTGTGACGCTGTTCCAATGTTTGCCTTTTACCTTGATATAGTAAAATCACAGTAATACACATTGAATACTATAATCACAGCAATAGATACTGGATACTAATCACAGTTATACCCGCTGGATACTCTAATCACAGTAATACCCGCTGGATACTATAATCACAGCAATACATACTGGATACTATAATCACAGTAATACATACTGGATACTATAATCACAGTAATACATATTGGATACTATAATCACAGTAATACATACTGGATACTATAATCACAGTAATACATACTGGATACTATAATCACAGTTATACATACTGGATACTATAATCACAGTTATACATACTGGATACTATAATCACAGTAATACATACTGGATACTATAATCACAGTAATACATACTGACACAATAATCACAGTAATACATACTGGATACTATAATCACAGTAATACATACTGAATACTATAATCACAGTAATACATACTTGATACTATAATCACAGTAATACATACTGGATACTATAATCACAGTAATACATACTGACACAATAATCACAGTAATACATACTAGATAGTATAACCACAGTAATACACGCTGGATACTATAATCACAGTAATACACACACTGGATACTATAATCACAGTAATACATACTGGATACTATAATCACAGTAATACACACTGGACACTATAATCACAGTAATACATATTGGATACTATAATCACAGTAATACATACTGGATACTATAATCACAGTAATACATACTGGACACAATAATCACAGTAATACATATTGGATACTATAATCACAGTAATACTCACACTGGATACTATAATCACAGTAATACATACTGGATACTATAATTACAGTAATACATACTGGATACTATAATCACAGTAATACACACACTGGATACTATAATCGCAGTAATACACACATTGGACACTATGATCACAGTAATACATACTGGATAGTATAATCACAGGAATACATACAGGATACTATAATCACAGTAATACATACTGACACAATAATCACAGTTATACCCGCTGGATACTCTAATCACAGTAATACCCGCTGGATACTATAATCACAGTAATACACACACTGGATACTATAATCACAGTAATACATACTGGATCATATAATTACAGTAACACATGCTGGATACTATAATCACAGTTATACTCACACTGGATAATTTAATCACTGTAATAAACACTGGATACTATAATCACAGTAATACACACACTGGATACCATAATCACAGTAATACATACTGGATACTATAATCACAGTTATACACACACTGGATACCATAATCACTGTAATACATACTGCATACTATAATCACAGTAATACATACTGAATACCATAATCACAGTAATACATACTGACACAATAATCACAGTAATACATACTGGATACTATAATCACAGTTATACCCGCTGGATACTCTAATCACAGTAATACCCGCTGGATACTATAATCACAGTAATACATACTGGATACTATAATCACAGTTATACCCGCTGGATACTCTAATCACAGTAATACCCGCTGGATACTATAATCACAGCAATACATACTGGATACTATAATTACAGTAATACATACTGGATACTATAATCACAGTAATACATACTGGATACTATAATCACAGTTATACATACTGGATACTATAATCACAGTTATACCCGCTGGATACTCTAATCACAGTAATACCCGCTGGATACTATAATCACAGTAATACACACACTGGATACTATAATCACAGTAATACATACTGGATACTATAATTACAGTAATACATGCTGGATACTATAATCACAGTTATACTCACACTGGATAATTTAATCACTGTAATACATACTGACACAATAATCACAGTAATACATACTGGATACTATAATCACAGTTATACACGCTGGATACTCTAATCACAGTAATACCCGCTGGATACTATAATCACAGTAATACACACACTGGATACTATAATCACAGTAATACATACTGGATACTATAATTACAGTAACACATGATGGATACTATAATCACAGTTATACTCACACTGGATAATTTAATCACTGTAATAAACACTGGATACTATAATCACAGTAATACACACACTGGATACCATAATCACAGTAATACATACTGGATACTATAATCACAGTTATACACACACTGGATACCATAATCACAGTAATACATACTGGATACTATAATCACAGTAATACATACTGAATACCATAATCACAGTAATACATACTGACACAATAATCACAGTAATACATACTGGATACTATAATCACAGTTATACCCGCTGGATACTCTAATCACAGTAATACCCGCTGGATACTATAATCACAGTAATACATACTGGATACTATAATCACAGTTATACCCGCTGGATACTCTAATCACAGTAATACCCGCTGGATACTATGATCACAGCAATACATACTGGATACTATAATTACAGTAATACATACTGGATACTATAATCACAGTAATACATACTGGATACTATAATTACAGTTATACATACTGGATACTATAATCACAGTTATACCCGCTGGATACTCTAATCACAGTAATACCCGCTGGATACTATAATCACAGTAATACACACACTGGATACTATAATCACAGTAATACATACTGGATACTATAATTACAGTAATACATGCTGGATACTATAATCACAGTTATACTCACACTGGATAATTTAATCACTGTAATAAACACTGGATACTATAATCACAGTAATACATACTGGATACTATAATCACAGTTATACCCGCTGGATACTCTAATCACAGTAATACCAGCTGGATACTATAATAACAGCAATACATACTGGATACTATAATCACAGTTATACATACAGGATACTATAATCACAGTTATACATACTGGATACTATAATCACAGTTATACATACTGGATACTATAATCACAGTAATACATACTGGATACTATAATCACAGTAATACATACTGACACAATAATCACAGTTATACATACTGGATACTATAATCACAGTTATACCCGCTGGATACTCTAATCACAGTAATACCCGCTGGATACTATAATCACAGTAATACACACACTGGATACTATAATCACAGTAATACATACTGGATACTATAATTACAGTAATACATGCTGGATACTATAATCACAGTTATACTCACACTGGATAATTTAAACACTGTAATAAACACTGGATACTATAATCACAGTAATACACACACTGGATACCATAATCACAGTAATACATATACTGGATACTATAATCACAGTTATACACACACTGGATACCATAATCACAGTAATACATACTGGATACTATAATCACAGTAATACATACTGAATACCATAATCACAGTAATACATACTGACACAATAATCACAGTAATACATACTGGATACTATAATCACAGTTATACCCGCTGGATACTCTAATCACAGTAATACCCGCTGGATACTATAATCACAGTAATACATACTGGGTACTATAATCACAGTAATACCCGCTGGATACTATAATCACAGCAATACATACTGATACTATAATCACAGTAATACATACTGGATACTATAATCACAGTAATACATACTGGATACTATAATCACAGTTATACATACTGGATACTATAATCACAGTAATACATACTGGATACTATAATCACAGTTATACATACTGGATAATATAATCACAGTAATACATACTGAATACTATAATCACAGTAATACATACTGACACAATAATCACAGTAATACATACTGGATACTATAATCACAGTAATACATACTGAATACTATAATCACAGTAATACATACTGGATACTATAATCACAGTAATACATACTGGATACTATAATCACAGTAATACATACTGGATACTATAATCACAGTAATACATACTGACACAATAATCACAGTAATACATACTGGATACTATAATCACAGTAATACCCGCTGGATACTATAAACACAGTAATACACACACTGGATACTATAATCACAGTAATACATACTGGATACTATAATCACAGTAATACACACTGGACACTATAATCACAGTAATACATATTGGATACTATAATCACAGTAACACATATTAGATACTATAATCACAGTAATACATACTGGATACTATAATCACAGTAATACATACTGACACAATAATCACAGTAATACATACTGGATACTATAATAACAGTTATACCCGCTGGATACTCTAATCACAGTAATACCCGATGGATACTATAATCACAGTAATACACACACTGGATACTATAATCACAGTAATACATACTGGATACTATAATTACAGTAATACATGCTGGATACTATAATCACAGTTATACTCACACTGGATAATTTTATCACTGTAATAAACACTGGATACTATAATCACAGGAATACACACACTGGATACTATAATCACAGTAATACATACTGGATACTATAATCACAGTAATACCCGCTGGATACTATAATCACAGTAATACATACGGGATACTATAATCACAGTAATACATACTGGATACTATAATAACAGTAATACATACTGGATACTATAATTACAGTAATACATACTGGATACTATAATCACAGTAATACATGCTGGATAGTATAATCACAGTAATACATACTGGATACTATAATCACAGTTATACACACACTGGATACCATAATCACAGTAATACATACTGGATACTATAATCACAGTAATACATACTGAATACCATAATCACAGTAATACATACTGACACAATAATCACAGTAATACATACTGGATACTATAATCACAGTTATACCCGCTGGATACTCTAATCACAGTAATACCCGCTGGATACTATAATCACAGTAATACATACTGGGTACTATAATCACAGTTATACCCGCTGGATACTCTAATCACAGTAATACCCGCTGAATACTATAATCACAGCAATACATACTGGATACTATAATCACAGTAATACATACTGGATACTATAATCACAGTAATACATACTGGATACTATAATCACAGTTATACATACTGGATACTATAATCACAGTTATACATACTGGATACTATAATCACAGTTATACATACTGGATAATATAATCACAGTAATACATACTGGATACTATAATCACAGTAATACATACTGAATACTATAATCACAGTAATACATACTGGATACTATAATCACAGTAATACATACTGGATACTATAATCACAGTAATACATACTGACACTATAATAACAGTAATACCCGCTGGATACTATAATCACAGTAATACACACACTGGATACTATAATCACAGTAATACATACTGGATACTATAATCACAGTAATACATACTGGATACTATAATCACAGTAATACACACTGGACACTATAATCACAGTAATACATATTGGATACTATAATCACAGTAACACATATTAGATACTATAATCACAGTAATACATACTGGATACTATAATCACAGTAATACATACTGACACAATAATCACAGTAATACATACTGGATACTATAATCACAGTTATACCCGCTGGATACTCTAATCACAGTAATACCCGATGGATACTATAATCACAGTAATACACACACTGGATACTATAATCACAGTAATACATACTGGATACTATAATTACAGTAATACATGCTGGATACTATAATCACAGTTATACTCACACTGGATAATTTAATCACTGTAATAAACACTGGATACTATAATCACAGGAATACACACACTGGATACTATAATCACAGTAATACATACTGGATACTATAATCACAGTAATACCCGCTGGATACTATAATCACAGTAATACATACTGGATACTATAATAACAGTAATACATACTGGATACTATAGTCACAGTAATACACACACTGGATACTATGATCACGGTAATACATACTGGATACTATAATCAAAGTAATACATGCTGGATACTATAATCACAGTAATACATACAGGATACTATAATCACAGTAATACACACTGGACACTATAATCACAGTAATACATATTGGATACTATAATCGCAGTAATACACACACTGGATACTATGATCACGGTAATACATACTGGGTACTATAATCAAAGTAATACATGCTGGATACTATAATCACAGTAATACATACAGGATACTATAATCACAGTAATACACACTGGACACTATAATCACAGTAATACATATTGGATACTATAATCACAGTAATACATATTAGATACTATAATCACAGTAATACATACTGGATACTATAATCACAGTAATACCCGCTGGATACTATAATCACAGTAATACATACGGGATACTATAATCACAGTAATACATACTGGATACTATAATAACAGTAATACATACTGGATACTATAGTCACAGTAATACACACACTGGATACTATGATCACGGTAATACATACTGGATACTATAATCAAAGTAATACATGCTGGATACTATAATCACAGTAATACATACAGGATACTATAATCACAGTAATACACACTGGACACTATAATCACAGTAATACATATTGGATACTATAATCGCAGTAATACACACACTGGATACTATGATCACGGTAATACATACTGGATACTATAATCAAAGTAATACATGCTG
This sequence comes from Salmo salar, assembly GCF_965601325.2. Lineage (NCBI taxonomy): Eukaryota > Metazoa > Chordata > Actinopteri > Salmoniformes > Salmonidae > Salmo > Salmo salar. The sequence continues at coordinate 85,422,450 of NC_138310.1, forward strand.
GATACTATAATCACAGTAATACATACAGGATACTATAATCACAGTAATACACACTGGACACTATAATCACAGTAATACATATTGGATACTATAATCACAGTAATACATATTAGATACTATAATCACAGTAATACATACTGGATACTATAATCACAGTAATACATACTGGACACAATAATCACAGTAATACATATTGGATACTATAATCACAGTAATACTCACACTGGATACTTTAATCACAGTAATACATACTGGATACTATAATTACAGTAATACATACTGGATACTATAATCACAGTAATACACACACAGGATACTATAATCGCAGTAATACACACACTGGACACTATGATCACAGTAATACATACTGGATACTATAATCACAGTAATACATGCTGGATACTATAATCACAGTAATACATACAGGATACTATAATCACAGTAATACTCACACTGGACACTATAATCACAGTAATACATACTGGATACTATAATCACAGTAATACATGCTGGATACTATAATCACAGTAATACTCACACTGGATAATTTAATGACTGTAATAAACACTGAATACTATAGTCACAGTTATACCCGCTGGAAACTATAATCACAGTAATACATACTGGATACTATACATACTGGATACTATAATAACAGTAATACATACTGGATACTATAATCGCAGTAATACATATTGGATACTATAATCGCAGTAATACCAACACTGGATACTATAATCACAGTAATACATACTGGATACTATGATCACAGTAATACATACTGGATTCTATAATCACAGTAATACATGCTGGATACAATAATCACAGTAATACATACTGGATACTATAATCACAGTAATACACACACTGGATACTATCATCACAGTAATACATATTGGATACTATAATCACAGTAATACATACAGGATACTATAATCACAGTAATACACACTGGACACTATAATCACAGTAATACACACTGGATACTATAATCACAGTAATACATACTGGATACTATATTCACAGTAATACATACAGGATACTATAATCACAGTAATACATGCTGGATACTATAATCACAGTAATACATACTGGACACAATAATCACAGTAATACATATTGGATACTATGATCACGGTAATACATACTGGATACTATAATCAAAGTAATACATGCTGGATACTATAATCACAGTAATACATACAGGATACTATAATCACAGTAATACACACTGGACACTATAATCACAGTAATACATATTGGATACTATAATCGCAGTAATACACACACTGGATACTATGATCACGGTAATACATACTGGATACTATAATCAAAGTAATACATGCTGGATACTATAATCACAGTAATACATACAGGATACTACAATCACAGTAATACACACTGGACACTATAATCACAGTAATACATATTGGATACTATAATCACAGTAATACATATTAGATACTATAATCACAGTAATACATACTGGATACTATAATCACAGTAATACCCGCTGGATACTATAATCACAGTAATACATACGGGATACTATAATCACAGTAATACATACTGGATACTATAATAACAGTAATACATACTGGATACTATAGTCACAGTAATACACACACTGGATACTATGATCACGGTAATACATACTGGATACTATAATCAAAGTAATACATGCTGGATACTATAATCACAGTAATACATACAGGATACTATAATCACAGTAATACACACTGGACACTATAATCACAGTAATACATATTGGATACTATAATCGCAGTAATACACACACTGGATACTATGATCACGGTAATACATACTGGATACTATAATCAAAGTAATACATGCTGGATACTATAATCACAGTAATACATACAGGATACTATAATCACAGTAATACACACTGGACACTATAATCACAGTAATACATATTGGATACTATAATCACAGTAATACATATTAGATACTATAATCACAGTAATACATACTGGATACTATAATCACAGTAATACATACTGGACACAATAATCACAGTAATACATATTGGATCCTATAATCACAGTAATACTCACACTGGATACTTTAATCACAGTAATACATACTGGATACTATAATTACAGTAATACATACTGGATACTATAATCACAGTAATACACACACTGGATACTATAATCGCAGTAATACACACACTGGACACTATGATCACAGTAATACATACTGGATACTATAATCACAGTAATACATGCTGGATACTATAATCACAGTAATACATACAGGATACTATAATCACAGTAATACTCACACTGGACACTATAATCACAGTAACACATACTGGATACTATAATCACAGTAATACATGCTGGATACTATAATCACAGTAATACTCACACTGGATAATTTAATGACTGTAATAAACACTGAATACTATAGTCACAGTTATACCCGCTGGAAACTATAATCACAGTAATACATACTGGATACTATACATACTGGATACTATAATAACAGTAATACATACTGGATACTATAATCGCACTAATACATATTGGATACTATAATCGCAGTAATACCAACACTGGATACTATAATCACAGTAATACATACTGGATACTATGATCACAGTAATACATACTGGATTCTATAATCACAGTAATACATGCTGGATACAATAATCACAGTAATACATACTGGATACTATAATCACAGTAATACACACACTGGATACTATCATCACAGTAATACATACTGGATACTATAATCACAGTAATACATACTGGACACAATAATCACAGTAATACATATTGGATACTATAATCACAGTAATACATAATGGATACTATAATCACAGTAATACATATTGGATACTATAATCACAGTAATACATACAGGATACTATAATCACAGTAATACACACTGGACACTATAATCACAGTAATACACGCTGGATACTATAATCACAGTAATACATACTGGATACTATATTCACCGTAATACATACAGGATACTATAATCACAGTAATACATGCTGGATACTATAATCACAGTAATACATGCTGTATACTATAATCACAGTTATACACACACTGGATACTATAATTACAGTTATACACACACTGGATACTATAATCGCAGTAATACACACACTGGATACTATAATCACAGTAATACACACACTGGATACTATAATCACAGTAATACATACTGGATACTATAATCACAGTAATACATACGGGATACTATAATCACAGTGATTCATATTGGATACTATAATCACAGTAATACTCACACTGGAAACTATAATCACAGTAATACATACTGGATACTATAATTACAGTAATACATACTGGATACTATAATCACAGTAATACACACACTAGATAATATAATCGCAGTAATACACACACTGGATACCATAATCACAGTAATACATACTGGATACTATGATCACAGTATTACATACTGGATACTATAATCACAGTAATACATGCTGGATACTATAATCACAGTAATACATACTGGATACTATAATCACAGTAATACACACACTGGATACTATAGTCACAGTAATACACGATGGATACTATAATCACAGTAATACATACTGGATACTATAATCACAGTAATACATGCTGGATACTATAATCACAGTAATACATACTGGATATTATAATTACAGTAATAGATACTGGATACTATAATCACAGTAATACACACACTGGATACTATAATCGCAGTAATACACACACTGGATACTATGATCACGGTAATACATACTGGATAATATAATCACAATAATACATACAGGATACTATAATCACAGTAATACACACTGGACACTATAATCACAGTAATACATATTGGATACTATAATCACAGTAATACACACACTGGATACTATAATCACAGTAATACATACTGGATACTATGATCACAGTAATACATGCTGGATACTATAATCGCAGTAATACATGCTGGATACTATAATCACAGTTATGCTCACACTGGATAATTTAATCACTGTAATAAACACTGGATACTATAGTCACAGTTATACCCGCTGGATACTATAATCACAGTAATTGTCACGTCCTGGCCAGTATAAGGTTAATTGGTATTGTAGTTTGGTCAGGACGTGGCAGAGGGTATTTGTTTTATGTGGTTCGGGGTGGTGTTTTGGAAAATAGGGTGTTTGATTTAGTATTTCCGGGTTTTTGGTTTATGGTCTGTGTTTATGTATTTCTATGTGTTATCTAGTTAGTTGTATGTCTATGTTTGGTTAATTGGGGTGGACTTCCAATTGAAGGCAGCTGTGTGGTGTTGCCTTTGATTGGAAGTCCTATATTAGTTGGGTGTGTTTGTTTGTCTAATTGTGGGAGATTGTCTTTGGATTGCTGTGTTGCCTTCAAGGCTGTCATTTTGTCGTTCATCGTTTTGTTTATTTTTTGTATACGTGTTTGTTTGTTTTTTTCCTTCTTTTCCGTTAAATAAAGAAGATAAGTATACACATACCTGCTGCGTTTTGGTCCGCCATTTCTAACGACGAGCGTGACAGTAATACATGCTGGATACTTTAATCACAGTAATACCCGCTGGATACTATAATCACAGTAATACACGCACTGCATACTATAATCACAGTAATACATACTGGATAATTTAATCACAGTAGTACACACTGGATACTTCTACAGCTGCATTACTTGCTGTTTGGGGTTTTAGGCTGGGTTTCTGTACAGCACTTTGAGATATCAGCTGATGTAAGAAGGGCTATATAAATACATTTGATTTGATTTGACACTATAATCACAGTAATACATACTGGACAATTTTAATCACAGTAATTCATACTGGATACTATAATCACAGTAATACATACACACTGCACACTATAATCACAGTAATAAATACTGGATAATTTAATCACAGTAATACATACTGGATAATTTAATCACAGTAATACATACTGGATAATTTAATCACAGTAATACACACTGGATACTATAATCACAGTAATACATACTGGATACTATAATCACAGAAATACACACTGGATACAATAATCACAGTAATACATACTGGATACTATAATCACAGTAATACACACTGGATACTATAATCACAGTAATACATACTGGATACTATAATCACAGTAATACTACAAAGGGAAACCCAACTGCGAGCTGCCCAGTGATGCGAGCCTACTAGATGGGCTAAATGCCTTTAATGCTCACTTCGAGGCAAGCAACACTGAAGCATGCATGAGAGCACCATGCATGCTTGCAATGGACGATTGTGTGATCACGCTCGCCGTAGCCGATGTGAGCAAGACCTTTAAACAGGTGAACATTTACAAGTGTCACGTCTGCTCCCGCTCTCCCCCCTGGTGCTTGAGGGCGCCAGGCTGCCCTGCATCACGCACTCCTGCAATCAATTACGCACACCTGCCTTCCCTCGTCACGCGCTTCAGCGATATTAGACTCACTTATCATCTGTTTATTACCTCCCCTATATTTGTCAGTTTCCCTGCTGATGCATTGATTGTTTTTTGTCTTTGTTTTCTTTTATGCTGATGCTGTTCCTGTCTCGTTCCATGTCCGTTCCTTATTAAATGTTTAACTCCCCATACCTGCTTCATCTCTCCAGCGTCATTCCATGTGACAACAAGGCCACGGGCCAGACGGATTACCAGGATGTGTACTCAAAGCATGCGCAGACCAACTGGCAAGGGTCTTCACTGACATTTTCAACCTCTCCCTGACCTAGTCTGTAATACCTACATGTATCAAGCAGACCTCCATAGTCCCTGTGCCCAAGAAAGCGAAGGTAACCTGCCTAAACAATTAACGACCCGTAGCACTCACGTCGGTAGCCATGAAGTGCTTTGAAAGGCTGGTCATGACTCACAACACCATCATCCCGGAAACCCTAGACCCACTTCAATTCGCATATCACCCCAATAGATCCACAGATGATGCAATCTCAATCGCACTCCACACTGCCCTTTCCCACCTGGACAAAAGGAACACCCATGTGACAGTTTTATTTCAATCTCTTCATTCAAAGACTCAATCTTGGACACTCTTACTGACAGTTGTGACTGCTTTGCGTGATGTATTGTTGTCTCTACCTTCTTGTCCTTTGTGCTGTAGTCTGTGCTCAATAATGTTTGTACCATGTTTTGTGCTGCTACCATGTTGTGTTGCTTTCCATGTTGTTGTCATGTGGTGTTGCTACCTTGCTGTGTTGTCATGTGTTGCTGCCCTGCTATTTTGTTGTCTTAGGTCTCTCTACTTGTGATGTGTGTTTTGTCCTATATTTATATTGTATTTATTTTTATTTTTAATCCCAGGCCCTGTCCCAGCAGAAGGCATTTTGCCTTTTGGTAGGCCACCATTGTAAATAAGAATTTGTTCTTAACTGACGTAAATAGTTAAATAAAGGTTAAATAAAAAAATGTATAAAATAAAACATGTGAGAATGCTGTTCATTGACTACAGCTCAGCGTTCAACACCATAGTGCCCACGAAGCTCATTACTAAGCTGAGGACACTGGGACTAAACACCTCCCTCTGCTACTGGATTCTGGACTTCCATACGGGCCTCCCCCAGGTGGTAAGGGTAGGCCACAACACATCTGCCACTCTGATCTTCAATATGGGACCCCTCAGGGGTGCATGCTTAGTCCCTCCTGTACTCCCTGTTCACCCACGACTGCGTGGCCAAGCACGGCTCCAACACCATCATTAAGTTGGCTGATGACACAACGGTGGTAGGCCTGATCACCGACAACGATGAGACAGCCTATAGGGAGGAGATCAGAGCCCTGGCAGTGTTGTGCCAGGATAACAACCTCTACCTCACTGTGAGCAAGTCATAGGAGATGATCATGGACTACAGGAAAAGGAGGGCCGAACACACCCTCAGTCACATCGACGGGGCTATAGTGGAGCGGGTCGAGAGTTTCAAGTTCCTTGGTGTCCACATCACCAACAAACTATCATGGTCCAAACACATCAAAAAAGTTGTGAAGAGGGCACGACAAAGCCTTTTGCCCCTCAGAAGACTGAAAAGATTTGTCATGGGTCCCCAGATCCTCAAAAAGTTCTACAGCTACACCATCGAGAGCATCCTGGCCGGTTGCATCACCGCCTGGTATGGCAACTGCTCGGCCTCCGACCGCAAGGCACTACAGACAGTAGTGCGTACAGCCCAGTACATCACTGAGGCCAAGCTTCCTGCCATCCAGGACCTACAGTTGAAGTCTTCCGGCCTTTCAGGCCGCTCAGCAAAACGATATAGGACTCGTTTTACTGTGGACAAAGATACTTTTGAATCTGGAAATTGCTCCCAAGGATGAACCAGGCTTGTGGAGGTCTACATTTATTTTTCAGAGGTCTTGGCTGATTTCTTTTGATTTTCCCATGATGTCAAGCAAAGAGGCACTAAGTTTGATGGTAGGCCTTGAAATACATCCACAGGTACACCTCCAATTGACTCAAATGATGTAATTTAGCCTATCAGAAGCTTCTAAAGCCATGACATAATTTTCTGGTATTTTCCAAGCTGTTTAAAGGCACAGTCAACTTAGTGTATGTAAACTCCTGACCCACTGGAATTGTGGTACAATGAATTATAAGTGAAATAATCTGTCTGTAAACAATTGTTGGAAAAATTGCTTGTGTCATGCACAAAGTAGATGTCCTAACTGACTTGCCAAAACTATAGTTTGTTAACAAGAAATTTGTGGAGTGGTTGAAAAACGAGTTTAAATGACTCCAACCTAAGTGTATGTAAACTTCCGACTTCAACTGTACATACTAGGCGGTGTCAGATGAAGGCCCCAAAAAATGGTCAAAGACTCCAGCCACCCTAGTCATAGACTGTTCTCTCTGCTACCGCACGGCAAGCAGAACTGGAGCGCCAAGTCTAGGACCAAAAGGCTCCTTAACAGCTTCTACCCCCAAGCCATAAGACTTCTGAATTCATCAAATGGCCACCCAGTATATTTAATTGACACCCAACCCCCTCTGTTTATACACTGCTGCTATTCACTGTTTATTATCTATGCATAGCCACTTTACCCCTACCTACATGTACAAATTACTGTACCGCCACACATTGACTCGGTACTGGTACCTCCTGTATATAGCCTGCGTATTGTTATTTGTTTTACTTTTATTTTTATATTTTATTTTATTTTATTTTGTAAATATTTTCATAATAACTCTATTTCTTAAACTGCATTGTTGGTTAAGGGCTTGTAAGAAAGCATTTTCCGGTAAGGGCTACATATGTTGTATTCGGCGCATGTGACAAATAAAAATTGATTTGATACATACACTACTGTTGAACAGTTTGGGGTCACTTAGAAATGTCCTTGTTATTGAAAGAAAAGCAACAAAAAAATCCATTAAAATAACATCAAATTGATCAGAAATACGGTGTAGACATTGTTAATGTTGTAAATGACTATTGTAGCTGGAAACGGCAGATTTTGTTTTTGAATATCTACATAGGCGTACCGAGCCCCAATATCAGCAACCATCACTCCTGTGTTCCAATGGCATGTTGTTTTCTCTGAACTAGTTGAGTATCTGGAGCATCAGCATTTGTGGATTCAATTCAAAATAACTTTCTTCTGAAACTCATGGAATAGCCTTCATTTCTCAGAACAAGAATAGACTGACGAGTTTCAGAAGAAAGTCTTTGTTTCTGGCCATTTTGAGCCTGTAATCGAACCCACAAATGCTGATGCTCCAGATACTCAACTAGTCTAAAGAAGGTCAGTTTTATTGCTTCTTTAATCAGAACAACAGTTTTCAGCTGTGCTAACATAATTGCAAAAGGGTTTTCTAATGATCAATTAGCTTTTTAAAATGATAAACTTGGATTAGCTAACACAATGTGCCATTGGAACACAGGAGTGATGGTTGCTGATAATACGCCTATGTAGATATTTAAATGTAGATATTACATTTAAAAAATCTGGCGATTCCAGCTACAATAGTCATTTACAACATTAACAATGTCTACACTGTATTTCTGATCAATTTGATGTTATTTTAATGGGAAAATGTGATTTTCTTTAAAAAACAAGGACATTTCCTTGTGACCCCAACCTTTTGAATGGTAGTGTACATACTGGACACTATAATCACAGTAATACATACAGGATACTATAATCACAGTAATACACACTGGACACTATAATCACAGTAAAACATACAGGATACTATAATCACAGTAATACATACAGGATACTATAATCACAGTAATACATACAGGATACTATAATCACAGTAATACATACAAAATACTATAATCACAGTAATACACACACTAGATACTATAATCGCAGTAATACACACACTGGATACCATAATCACAGTAATACATACTGGACACTATGATCACAGTATATACACACTGGACACTATAATCACAGTAATACATGCACACTGGACACTATAATCACAGTAATAACTAATGCATACTATCATCATAGTAATTCATACACACTGGATTGACAGGCCAGCCTAGTTCTGCTGCCTTAGTCCGTTTATCTCCAACATCGGTTGCACAACCACATATCCGTTTTTTTGCATTATCATTGTCGTAAGTCTTTTTTGTCTAGATTTTATCATTATCATGTTACAGAGTGTGAGGAAGCCTGTAGCAGTCATATACCAAATTACAAGATTTACTGTGGGCCTTACTCACCCCCCAGAGGTGTGTGACGGATAGTGCAAGACAGAAACACATACATATACACACACACACACACACCTAAGACGGAAAGACGCAAACAAACAAATAGCCCAAATACCTCAGAAAGACATAACATCCGAGCCTCGACAGACGATGGTGACGTTAGACAACACACAAGCTAACGTCTAGCAGGTTCAACCCTCCACAAAAGCTAACATCACACCATTTGAACCCGGCTGTTAAGAGTAAGAGCTCTTAGCTAGGCCCCTAGACATAGTATCCATATCTGTCATGTTGCATCAACCCAAAGGGCTTCATAATATTTGTACACGCACACATTTGATGATCCTCTCAATATGTCAGACTGTGTAAAGATAATAAATAGATAGAACATGCTCCTTCTCCCCAGAGAGTGAGGGAGAGTGAGGGAGATGGAAGGATAGATAGGAGGAGAACATTTCAGTCATGGAAAAAAAGAACGTGCGTGTCATTTCAGCAGCTGGTCTGAGTGATGCGACGTGAAGCGGTATAAATCTTAGATAGCAGGGGAGAGGAGAACACACACACACACACGCACACACACGCACGCACGCACGCGCACGCACACGCACGCATGCGCACGCGCACGCACACACACACACACACACCCTCTCTCATTCCCACATACAGTTGAACACTCACCTCCAAATTCAAAGAGCTTCAGATACATCAATCGAAGAGTATAAGATTGGGATATTAGGAGTGTGTACTTAAAGGGATTCTCTAGTACTTTTATATACTTTTTAGCCAGTAGTTTTAAAGTTGCGCTCACAAAAAGTGGTCCCCTAAAAGTGTGTACTGTGTCACATACAGTATGTGCAGATATTGCTCTCTCGCTCTGCTGTGGGTGCATGATGTGCATCTTACTAGCTGTCACTCAAATTAGTATTTCTATTTGTTATGGATCCCCATTATTATATATTTTTTAACCTTTATTTAACTAGGCAAACTAGATCCCAATTAGCTGCTGCCAAGGCACCAGCTACTCCTCCTGGGGTCTGGCAAAATTAAGGCAGTTGTACAATTTTAAAAACATTACAATATATTCATTATAGAATTCACAACACACTAAGTTTGTGCCCTCAGGCCCATACTCCACTGCCACATATCTACAACACAAAATCCATATGTTTTTTTGATCTGTTTTTAAAATCTGATTCAACTGCTTAAATCAGTTACCTGATGGGGAATAGAGTTGCATGTAGTCTCTACGTCTGTTCTGGACTTGGGGACTGTGAAGAGACCTCTCATGTCTGAGCGGTGTGCTAGTCGTTTAAAACAGACAGCTCGGTGCATGTCAATACCTCACACAAATACAAGTAGTGATGAAGTCAATCTCTCCTCTACTTTAAACCAGGAGAGATTGACATGCATATTATAAATGTTTGCTCTTTGTGTACATCCAAGGGCCAGCCTTGCTGCCCTGTTCTGAGCCAATTGCAATTTTCTTAAGTCCCTCTTTGTGGACCCTGACCACACGACTGAACAGTAGTCCAGGTGAGACAAAACTAGGGCCTGTAGGACCTGCCATGGAGATAGTGCTGTTAAGAAGGGAGTACAACACTTCATTATGGACAGACGTCTCCCCATCTTAGCTAATGTTGTATCAATATGTTTTAACCATGACAGTTTACAATCCAAGGTTACTCCAAGCAGTTTAGTCACCTCAACTTGCTCAATTTCCACATTATTTATTACAAGATTTACTTGAGGTTTAGGATTTAGTGAATGATTTGTCCCAAATACAATGCTTTTAGTTTTAGAAATATTTAGGACTAACTTATTCCTTGCCACCCATTCTGAAACTAACTGCAGCTCTTTGTTAAGTGTTAGAGTTATTTCAGTCGCTGTAGTAGCTAACATGTATAGTCTTGAGTCATCTACAGTGAGGGAAAGAAGTATTTGATCCCCTGCTGATTTTGTACGTTTGTCCACTGACAAAGAAATGATCAGTCTATAATTTTAATGGTAGGTTTACTTGAACAGTGAGAGACAGAATAACAACAAAAAAATCCTGAAAAACGCATGTCAAAAATGTTATAAATTGATTTGCATTTTAATGAGGGAAATAAGTATTTGACCCCCTCTTAATCAGAAAGATTTCTGGCTTCCAGGTGTCTTTTATACAGGTAACGAGCTGAGATTAGGAGCACACTCTTAAAGGGAGTGCTCCTAATCTCAGCTTGTTACCTGTATAAAAGACACCTGTCCACAGAAGCAATCAATCAATCAGATTCCAAACTCTCCACCATGGCCAAAACCAAAGAGCTCTCCAAGGATATCAGGGACAAGATTGTAGACCTACACAAGGCTGGAATGGCCTACAAGACCATCGCCAAGCAGCTTGGTGAGAAGGTGACAACAGTTGGTGCGATTATTCGCAAATGGAAGAAACACAAAAGAACTGTCAATCTCCCTCGGCCTGGGGCTCCATGCAAGATCTCACCACGTGGAGTTGCAATGATCATGAGAATGGTGGGGAATCAGCCCAGAACTACACGGGAGGATCTTGTCAATGATCTCAAGGCAGCTGGGACCATAGTCACCAAGAAAACAATTGGTAACACACTACGCCATGAAGGACTGAAATCCTGCTGTGCCCGCAAGGTCCCCCTGCTCAAGAAAGCACATATACATGCCCGTCTGAAGTTTGCCAATGAACATCTGAATGATTCAGAGGACAACTGGGTGAAAGTGTTGTGGTCAGATGAGACCAAAATGGAGCTCTTTGGCATCAACTCAACTCGCCGTGTTTGGAGGAGGAGGAATGCTGCCTATGACCCCAAGAACACCATTCCCACTGTCAAACATGGAGGTGGAAACATTATGCTTTGGGGACAACTTCACCGCATCAAAGGGACGATGGACAGGGCCATGTAGCGTCAAATCTTGGGTGAGAACCTCCTTCCCTCAGCCAGGGCATTGAAAATGGGTCGTGGATGGGTATTCCAGCATCACAATGACCCAAAACACACGGCCAAGGCAACAAAGGAGTGGCTCAAGAAGAAGCACATTAAGGTCCTGGAGTGGCCTAGCCAGTCTCCAGACCTTAATCCCATAGAAAATCTGTGGAGGGAGCTGAAGGTTCAAGTTGCCAAACGTCAGCTTCGAAACCTTAATGACTTGGAGAAAATCTGCAAGGAGGAGTGGGACAAAATGCCTCCTGAGATGTGTGCAATCCTGGTGGCCAACTACATGAAACGTCTGACCTCTGTGATTGCCAACAAGGGTTTTGCCACCAAGTACTAAGTCATGTTTTTGCAGAGGGGTCAAATACTTATTTACCTCATTAAAATACAAATACTTTTATAACATTTTTGACATGTGTTTTCTGGATTTTTTGGTTGTTATTCTGTCTCTCACTGTTCAAATGAACCTACCATTAAAATTATAGACTGATAATTTCTTTGTCAGTGGGCAACTGTACAGAATCAGCAGGGGATCAAATACTTTTTTCCCTCACTGTACATACATAGACACCCTGGCTTTGCTCAGAGGTAGTCAGAATATGAATGTCATCTGTTACCAGCAAGTTATTAATTTCATGAACCTTGTTTCTTAAACTAAATATGTTAACGGGGGCAATTTTGAGCACTTTTATTAGATGCTTGCTTGTTTTCATTGCTTTACTGGGAAGCTTAACAGAAGTAGATGTTCTCATGTTATTTATGTTAGCACAGGGTAAACTGCACACCGCCTCAGTGCTAACAGCGAAAATCTGGTTCATAGGCGCATGATTGCTGCATATAATAGCTGTAGGATCAGCAGAGGCATTCAGGGTAGTTAGATGGACATAAATTAGGTTACTTACTTTGTGTCTACCGACACCCTTGGTATAATGTACCAAAATGCATTATGACAACACAGCGACACAATGGTAGGGATTAACTGAGCTGGGTTTGGGTCATTGACAAGTCATTGTCTCAACGCAGCCTTATAATGCTGTGAAAGGATCGAGAAACCCAAATGATTTGGGTGGATCCCATTCTCCTGATAAAATGTGTTTTGTTTCCAAAAGGTATCGAAATTGTCAACACAAGTTACACCCATTGAGCTGCAATAATCACGTAGCCAGTTTCCTTCTAAAGCGTTCAATGCCACGATTCAGGGAGGGCACAGGGCCAGATAGGATGGGTATTTTATTACTGTCTAGCAGAGATTCAACCAGCTCTTTGAAATGCAGTTTCAACTGTTCAGAGCTGCCCTTCATGATGTCATTAAAACCCACATGGACTATGATAGAAGCGATGTCCATGTCCTGGCGTAGTACATTCGGCAGCAGATTAGTAATGTCATTTGTAATTTAATCGAGTTCCGGGATAGGACATTGTTTTTGCACCTGGAACAGTCACATTTCATACAATGGAGCTGCCCAAAATCACGGCTGGCGAGAAAGACGAGAAAATCCGCCCACTCCCTCGCTTCCCAGAATGGCTGGGAGTGTAGGCTGCTTTGCGTTTGGCCATTGTCTTCGGCTTCCATGGCTTGTGACATGTGACCATCGTTGCTTGCTCCTCTTGCTGTGCTCCTTCGACTCCGCTATCAGATGGCAAATGAACTCTGGCCAACACCGGCCAATCGGATAACGACAAACGACAAGATGGAGATGCATCCAGCATGCGCGAACGTCATCCAGCCACCGGCGTAGAAAAGGTAAATATTGCACCCTGCGTTTTCCACAGTTTCTTATGTAGACTGGCGACCAGCGTGATCAAGGAAGCCAGCTCAAGCCTGTAATCCTCGGCAAGCAAACAATTGCTGCATTGGAACTCTGAGGGATCCAGTTTGTCCCAAAACAAAGCGTAGTAGATCAAATCAAATCAAATTTGTTTTGTCACATGCTCCGAATACAACAGGTGTAGACCATACTGTGAAATGCTGACTTACAAGCCCTTAACCAACAATGCAGTTCAAGAAAGAGTTAAGAAAACTTCTACTAAATAAACTAAAGTAAAAATAGTAAAATAAAATAAAAAGTAACACAATAAAAATAACAATAACCAGGCTATATACAGGGGGTAGCGGTACCGAGTCAATGTGTGGGGTTACAGGTTAGTTGACTTATTTTGTACATGTACGTAGGGGTAAGTGACTAGAGATAACAAACAGCGAGTAGCAGCAGTGTAAAAACAAAGAGGGGGGGGGGCAATGCATATAGTCAGGGTGGTCATTTGATTAATTGTTCAGCAATCTCATGGCTTGGGGGTAGAAGCTGTTAAGCAGCCTTTTGGTCCAAGACTTGACGCTCCTGTACCGCTTGCCGTGTGGTAGCAGAAGGAATAGTCTATGACTTGGGTGACTGGAGTCTTTGACAATTTTTTGGGCCTTCCTCTGACACCGCCTAGTATATAGGTCCTGGATGGTAGGAAGCTTGGCCCCAGTGATGTACTGGGCCGTACGCACTACCCTCTGTTGCACCTTATGCCGAGCAGCCGAGCATGCCGAGCAGTTGCCATGCCAGGTGGTGATGTTACCGGTCAGGATGCTCTCGATGGTGCAGCTGTAGAACTTTTTGAGGATCTGGGGACCCATGCCAAATCTTTTCAGTCTTCTGAGGGGGAATAAGAGTTGTCGTGCCCTCTTCACAACTGTCTTGGTGTGTTTGGACCATGATAGTTTGTTGGTGATGTGGACACCAAGGAACTTGAATATCTCGACCCGCTCCACTACAGCCCCATCGATGTTAACGGGGGCTTGTTCGGCCCGCCTTTTCCTGTAGTCCACGATCAGCTCCTTTGCTTTGCTCCTTTTGAGGGAGAGGTTGTTGTCCTGGCACCACACTGCCAGGTTTCTGACCTCCTCCCTATAGGCTGTCTCTGGTCGGTGATCAGGCCTACCACTGCTGTGTCGTCAGCAAATTTAACAATGGTTTTTGAGTCGTGTTTGGCCACGCAGTCGTGGGTGAACAGGGAGTACAGGAGGGGACTAAGCACGCACCCCTGAGGGGCCCCTGTGTTGAGGATCAGCGTGGCAGATGTGTTGTTACCTACCCTTACCACCTGGGGGCGGCCCGTCAGGAAGTCCAGGATCCAGTAACAGAGGGAGGTGTTTAGTCCCAGGATCCTTAGCATAGTGATGAGCTTTGAGGGCACTATGGTGTTGAACGCTGAGCTGTAGTCAATGAACAGCATTCTCACATAGGTGTTCCTTTTGTCCAGGTGGGAAAGGGTAGATACAGCTCTGAAACCGGTCATTTACTTCATTGGAAAACTCATCTGGGAATAACTTTGTTGGCTTGATGGCCAACGTTAGTAGCAAGAGTCCTGAAGCTTATTGGTTGAGTTCAAACTGCTAGCAGGCCCATGTGGGGGAAGATGTAAGGAAAACTGCACAGCACAACTTCAAGAAAAACAGTTGCTTTCAAACTAGGGATTTAGTGGCTAATTGAGGTAAAACAGTAATTCTACTCAAAGATAATGCATGTGTGAACGACAAATCCAGCCCAAAGTGGGAGGTTTAAAACATACTTAGTGGCCAAAGTTCCGGAGCATATCTTTAACTGCCCATCATATACATGTACCTATAAACACACACTAACCAATTCTGATTCATGTGAAATGAGTTGAAGGGTGTGTGTGTGGAGAGAGAGAGAGAGAGAGAGAGAGAGAGAGAGAGAGAGAGAGAGAGAGAGAGAGAGAGAGAGAGAGAGAGAGAGAGAGAGAGAGAGAGAGAGAGAGAGAGAGAGAGAGAGACTGCACTGGGGTTACCAGTGTATCATGCTGCATGAAGTTATTTCGTCCCTCATTCTCCTCCTCTTCATCTTTTTACTTATCCTCTCTCCTTTCCTCCCTTCTCTCTCCTTTCTTCTCTCTGTAGACCACCTTAGGACAAGTAGATCCCTCTCTCTCTAAATGTAATCAGCAGACCACCTCAGGTCAGTAGCTCTCTCTCTCTCTCTCAATTCTCAATTTAGGGGGCTTTATTGGCATGGGAAACATATGTTTACTTTGTCAAAGCAAGTGAAAAAGATAATAAACAAAAGTGAAATAAACAAATAATGTACAGTAAACATTACACTCACAAAAGTTTCAAAAGAATAAAGAAATGTCATAAATATAGGTTGTATGTACAATGGTGTTTGTTCTTCACTGGTTGCCCTTTTCTTGTGGCAACAGGTCACAAATATTGCTGCTGTGATTGCACACTGTGGTATTTCACTCAATAGACATGGGAGTTTATCAAAATTGGACTTGTTTTCAAATTCTTTGTGGGTCTGTGTAATCTGAGGGAAATATGTGTCTAATATGTTCATACATTTGGCAGGAGGTTAGGAAGTGCAGCTCAGTTTCCACCTCATTTTGTGGGCAGTGTGCACATAGCCTGTCTTCTCTTGAGAGCCAGGTCTGCGTATGGTTGTGTCTGTTTTTTGACCACACACTTGTTGTTTGTGTACATGGATTTTATAATGTTGTATGTTTTTCCCCATCACCACCTCACACCAATTTGTATAGCAGGCCCTCATGCCAAATTGTGTCAAAAGCTTTTTTTAAATCAACAAAGCATGAGAAGACTTTGCCTTTGTTTTGATTTGTTTGTTTGTCAATTAGGGTGTGCAGGGTGAATGCGTGGTCTGTCATACGCTAATTTGGTAAAAACATTTGCTCAGTCCATTGTTTTCACTGAGGAAATGTACGAGTCTGCTGTTAATGATAATGCAGAGGATTTTCCCAAGGTTGCTGTTGACACATATCCCACGGTAGTTATTGGGGTCAAATTTGTCTCCACTTTTGTGGATTGGGGTGATCAGTCCTTGGTTCCAAATATTGGGGAATTTTCCAGAGCTATGGATGATGTTAAAGAGTTTAAGTGTAGCCAATTGAAATTCGTGTTCTGTATATTTCATTTAGGATACCATCAACACCACAGGCCTTTCTGGGTTGGAGGGTTTGAATTTTGTCCTGTGTTAATCCAGTGGGTTCTGGTAGTCTTTAATAGTTGATTATAAGATTTGTATCTGATCATGTATATGTTTTTGCTGTTTGCTATTTGTTATAGGGCCAAAAAGATTGGAGAAGGTTTATCGATAGATCTCCGTTTTGGATAGATAACTCTTCGTGATGTTGTTTGTTTAGAGTTTTGCAATTTTCCCAGAAGTGGTTAGATTCTATGGATTCTTCAATTACATTGAGATGATTTTACGCACTGTTCCTTTTTTTCCCGTAGTGTATTTCTGTATTGTTTTAGTGATTCACCATAGTGAAGGTGTAGACTCAGGTTTTCTGGGTCTCTATCTTTTTGGTTGGTTAGGTTTCTCAATTTCTTTCTTAGGTTTTTGCATTCTTCATCAAAACATTTGTCTGCTTGACATTTTTTGAGTTGATAGGGAAGCTGAGAGGTCAAATATACTGTTTAAGTTTTCTACTGCCAAGTTTACACCTTCACTATTACAGTGAAACATTTTGTCCAGGAAATTGTCTAGAAGGCCTTGAATTTGTTGTTGCCTAATTGTTTTTTGGCAGGTTTCCATACTACTTTCCTTCCATCTATAGCATTTGTTAATATTATTCAGTTCCTTTGGCTTTGATGCCTCATGATTGAATATTGCTCTGTTTAAGTAGACTGTGATTTTGCTGTGATCTGATAGGGGTGTCAGTGGACTGACTGTGAACGCTCTAAGAGACTCTGGGTTGAGGTCAGTGATAAAGTTGTCTACAGTACTATTGCCAAGCGATGAGCTGTAGGTGTACCTACCAAAGGACTCCCCTTGAAGCCTACCATTGACTATGTACATACCCAGCATCCGACAGAGCTGCAGGAGTTGTGACCCGTTTTTGTTTGTTATGTTGTCGTAGTTGTGTCTAGGGGGGCATATGGGGGAGGGAATGCTGTCACCTCCAGGTAGGTGTTTGACCCCTGTGTGCTGAGGGTGTCAGGTTTTTGTCCAGTTCTGGCATGACAGGTCGCCACAGACTAGTACATGTCCCTGGGCAAGGGAATTGTTGATCTCTCCCTCTAGGATGGAGAAGCTGTCATCGTTAAAGTATGGTTTTTAAGTGTGTATGTGAAAACCGTTTGTGTTGAAATATTTAAGAGATTTATTTTTCCCAAGAGTAACCAAGGTCTAATTTGATGACAGCACTCAAAAGCAGCGCTATTAAAATGTCCGCACTTACACCCCCAATCTCTCTTTCTCTCTCTCTCTCTCTCTCACACACTCAACTCACTCACCTCACTCACACACTAGGATCCCTATTAGCTGTTGACGACATTTTGTAACATTTTTGGAGGCATGCCGAAGTTCGTAGACGAAGTCTACGGTGATTGGTCAACAGTAGGAATTCTACAATAGTATTAGTTTTCATTCAACGAGAGTCGACTCGTTTTCATGCAAATTTTTTATTCAATACTGCACCAAACATCTTAGTTAGATGTAAAATTACGCGACTAAGATCTCCTCGACAATAACGTGATTTCTTGAGTTATTTTAGATTAATTCTGACTATTTTGTGGAAGTGTATTCTGCTACGGCATATCAAAATGAACAAACAGTACTACAGCTTATTTTTTCTCGTTTTTCAAGAGAAAGTATTTTAAGGGAGCCGGCTAGGCACTAGCCGAACTGAAGCATGCTGATGCCTGACAAGGAGCGGACTGGCCATCTGGCATTTCAAGCATTTGCCAAATGGGCTGTTCCATTTTTAGTAGTTTACTGGTCATCTGTAGTTTACTGGTCATCTGTAGTTTACTGGTCATCTGTAGTTTACTGGTCATCTGTAGTTTACTGATCATCTGTAGTTTACTGATCATCTGTAGTTTACTGGTCATCTGTAGTTTACTGGTCATCTGTAGTTTACTGATCATCTGTAGTTTACTGGTCATCTGTAGTTTACTGGTCATCTGTAGTTTACTGATCATCTGTAGTTTACTGGTCATCTGTAGTTTACTGGTCATCTGTAGTTTACTGATCATCTGTAGTTTACTGGTCATCTGTAGTTTACTGATCATCTGTAGTTTACTGGTCATCTGTAGTTTACTGATCATCTGTAGTTTACTGGTCATCTGTAGTTTACTGATCATCTGTAGTTTACTGTCATCTGTAGTTTACTGGTCATCTGTAGTTTACTGGTCATCTGTAGTTTACTGGTCACGTGTAGTTTACTGGTCATCTGTAGTTTACTGGTCATCTGTAGTTTACTGGTCATCTGTAGTTTACTGGTCGTCTGTAGTTTACTGGTCATCTGTAGTTTACTGGTCATCTGTAGTTTACTGATCATCTGTAGTTTACTGGTCATCTGTAGTTTACTGGTCGTCTGTAGTTTCTGGACACAGTGTGCCGCTACTGCTGTCTCCTCCTGCTGTTGCCCAGGGTAACACAGTGTTACACTGATCCCCATACGGACCTGTGAGTTCCATAGCAGGGCTTTGGGCGTGAACAGCTGCTGGGAATGTGAGATTGTTGTGTGTGTGTGTGGTGGTGAGTGAGTGAGTGAGTGAGTGAGTGAGTGAGTGAGTGAGTGAGTGAGTGAGTGAGTGAGTGAGTGAGTGAGGTGTGTGTGTGTGTGTGTGTGTGTGTGTGTGTGTGTGTGTGTGTGTGTGTGTGTGTGTGTGCGTGTGTGTGTGTGAGTGTGTGAGTGTGTGTGTGTGTGTGTGTGTGTGTGTGTGTGTGTGTGTAGGGATGGGGGGGGGGATTTGGGAAAGACCCCTTACCAATTGTAATCCCGACCTCGGCCCGACCATGGAAAACAACAAAAACCTGGAAATATAATAGCAATAGCCTAATCGGACCCAGTGACCAAATAGACCCCCGGGACATTGGAGCATGTCTCTCGTGTGTGTGTGTGTGTGTGTGTGTGTGTGTGTGTGTGTGTGTGTGTGTGTGTGTGTGTGTGTGTGTGTGTGTGTGTGTGTGTGTGTGTGTGTGTGTGTGTGTGTGTGTCAGAGCGTGCAAACCCACCTCTCAGTCGGGGTGGAGACAGGCATCTGGGAGTAAATCTGGGAGCACTTTCTCTCTCACGCCAGCCAGCTTTACTAGACAGACGTATGCAGGGGTGTGTGTGTGTGTGTGTGTGTGTGTGTGTGTGTGTGTGTGTGTGTGTGTGTGTGAACGTCTGCTGTGCCAACCCCTCTCCATGTGTCTCTATCATGTACATTGCTTTCCATCCTAACTTGAGAAACACACCCATCAATCGGAGAAGTTGCTCTCCATCAGTCTCTCCACATCTTGAACTATAGGAGTATCTCCACACTGCAGCTACAGAGAGAAACACCAGAGCTCCCTCCCATTTCATTCTTCAACCCATACTGACCATCCACCAGACAGGTCATTCACATTCATCTTATGACAAAGGCACCACATGTTTGACCTCTCTTAACTTCTAAATGATTTACAGTTTTTGTTCTCTGTTCTGTAAAAGTGGCAGCCAGATGCATGGTGTGTCCTGTATAGTGTGCAAAGAGCTATACAGCGTGAGAAGTAACCACCATGTTCTTTCTCTCTCCCTCTCTCTCTCCCTCCCTCTCTCCCTCTCTCGCTCGTTCCCTCCCTACCCCCTTGCTACCTCTCTACCTCTCTTCCTCCCTCTCTTCCTCCCTCTCTCCCTCCCTCGCTCGTTCCCTCCCTACCCCCTCTGCTCCCTCTCTCCCCTCTCCCTCCTCCCTCCCTCACTCGTTCCCTCCCTACCCCCTCACTCCTTCGCTCCCTCCCTCCCTCCCTCGCTCGTTCCCTGCCTACCCCCTCGCTCCCTCCCTCCCTCCCTCCCTCCCTACCCCCTCTGCTCCCTCTCTCCCTCTCTCCCTCGCTCGTTCCCTCCCTACCCCCTCTGCTCCCTCTCTCCCTCTCTCCCTCGCTCGTTCCCTCCCTACCCCCTCGCTCCTTCGCTCCCTCCCTCCCTCCCTCGCTCGTTCCCTCCCTACCCCCTCGCTCCCTCTCTACCTCTCTTCCTCCCTCTCTCCCTCTCTCCCTCCCTCGCTCGTTCCCTCCCTACCCCCTCTGCTCCCTCTCTCCCTCTCTCCCTCCCTCGCTCGTTCCCTCCCTACCCCCTCGCTCCTTCGCTCCCTCCCTCCCTCCCTCGCTCGTTCCCTCCCTACCCCCTCGCTCCTTCGCTCCCTCCCTCCCCCAGAAGAGGGGAAAACATCAACAGCCTCATTGTGTGCCGGCTGGATTGGTGGGGTGAAAGAGGGCATTTGTTCTAATTATTCATACATTACTCAACACACACACACACGCACGCAGGGTGGGGGTAGGCAGGGGGTCATTAGAGGGGGCAGAAGGTTAGGGTTTGGGGGTGTAGTGTACAGTTGTAGAGTGCAGGGTGAGGGCTGGGAGGGTGGAAGAGGAAGCAGAGATGATTTATTTCGAGAACAAGGGCACATAATGTCCTATTGCAGGTCAGCGAGCGCCAGCGATGGTAGTGGCCGAACTGTTCCCTTTTATGAATGGAAAAACAAAGCCGTCTTGGAATGCATGTGTGAGCAGGCTGGTCGCTAGAAATAGATGACAATTTCAGAAGTTTGAAAAGGCCCGGAGAACTTCGATATACAATTATCGTCCAGCACTCATGAGGCTTGGACCTGGAGCCACTGCTTAGGCCACTGCACTACAGCAGTTCACATTGCTCAAGCAAGCCATGAGAATACTACACAGTAAAATCACCAGTGTTAAATTCACTGTGTCAAAACTCCCATAGAGTTGATTTAGCAACTGGAAGTGTCAAATGACCCCTAGCGTCAGTGCTGATAACTGGTGTTAATTGCTAAGGAGTAAAATGTTATTCTATTAGTGTAGACTTTTACTCAGTAAGTGTAAACGTCATCACAACTCCGCCCATAAATTCAGTTTCTGCGTTCAAATTTCCTCTTTTCTCGACGCCATTGTTAGATCAACAAAATCCTCATTTGTTCAACGCAAAGGTGAATTTAAACAATTATTTCACTGATATTATTTAGCTATGTTGATATATGGTTGTCAGACAGGAGTGTAACATAAAAATTCTAACAGTTTTGATTGTGTGTGTGTGTGCAGCTAATGTTACTTGCGTTTCACTTTTTGCAAGTTGTTGCTAGATAGCTAGCATGCTAACTAACTAGCTCGCCGCTGTCATGTGCAGTTAGTCCGCTCCACGTGGTGGTTCCATGGGCTTGTCTCATTTCAGCACCAAGCTTTTTTCGCCTCATGCTAGTTAGTTCTCTTTATTTCGGCTGCTTACTATATATTGATGACTAATCTGATTAAGGTGAGTTGTTTATTTAGCCAAATTATAACTCTGCATTTTTGACTTGTGGATGATGCTTATAGATAAATATTGTGGCCATTGCATCGGCAGCTAGCTAGTCTAGCTAACTGCGTTTCCCACTCGCTTTATCACCAGTTGATTTTGGCGGTCTTGCAAGACTGCTCCTAGAACATGACCACATAATAGTGACTAGTTTGGGATCTGCTTCAAGTAATATCAGACAAGTTGTGGTCATGATCCAATATTTTCATAATATACTTTGAAATGATCATTGCTAAGTAAAGGAGTATTGGTGAAAATGTTTGTAGTTATCCTTACATAATGTGTCATGATTGAAATACAAATGCTTTTTCATCCACGTTGGCCTTATCTAGTACCATTAACTGCTTTCAGACCTAGTCATGCTGATCTGGGTGAAATTCAATGGTGAACAAAAATATGGCAAGATCATTGATCTGACACTTGAAAACCTTTTGATTGGAGGTAAATGTTTAATTTGTGATTGGAAATAAATGTATTGTTTTCATACCAGTCAGTCTGATTACTCTTACCATTACGATTGCAATTCTAATTGTAGGTTGTTGTTTTAATGTTTGTCACAGCTTTCCTGAAATTTGAGATTCCACTTACTAGTTTATCAGAGGCAAAGCTGTATGATGGGTCTGGAACTGAAGCTGATGGGGATGTGTTTGAGGAGGTGGTGACACGGCCAGACCTTGGTGTTTTCAAGCTCACACTGAACAATGATGCTAAAGGTATGTGCTGGTTTTCAAGTCTTGGTTACTTGTGGCATCACTTTCAATATAACCATACATTTGACATGCCTGTATTGTCATCTTTGTGTATTTCAGAATCTTCCCTGATGAGTCCTGTCTCTGTCAGTTCTATGATGGGTGGTTCAGACCATGAGTCGGATGATACAATCATTTTGAGCGAGGATGGAAGCCCCTCAAGAAAGCGTCAAAGATCTAATGACGAAGCCAAAAAAACGTACGTTTGTAATTTCATTCTACCATTTCGCTTGGCATCAAATACATTTTTCACTGCTGTTTTTTATTTGTTATTTTTTACAGCTAATAGAGAGCATACTGAAGAAAAAGACTGGTGGAGAGGTTGTCATCAAGGAATACTGAAACTAAAAGCCTGACTGACTCATGGGTAAGTTTAAAGCAAAGATTCATAATGAAAATTGTTGAGCATTACTCGCTCCCATATCTGCTGAATGTTAAAAATGACTTCTGTATCAGTATCTCAGTCACATAATTGGTTAGGCTACTGCTGACCATCCACTGCTATTGGTAGAAGATTTCTCTTGTATCAAACTCGATGGGCATGATACTGATTCAAAAACCACTCCTGATATTTATCTGACTGGGGACCAGTGCTGCTTGTGGTGATTCTGATTGCCGCCTAAACATAACATTATATTATTGTCAGGACATCACCACCACGCAGTGTTAGAGAAATGTTTGCAAAAGGCATCGTCTCCTTGTTCCCATACCTGAAGGATCCCTACACCGCAAGTATACATTACAGCTGCGTTGAATTCGTTTGGTATGGTATCTGAGCAAATGGGACTTGGTCATTTGTTTTTTCTTTCAAGATTAGTAACCATGTTCATTTTCCTAAGGAACATTATTACGACCCTAATAGTGGAGAAGGGTACCTCTCGTATAGAATCAAAACCATTCAGAGGAATTTAGCTTCATCAGAGAAACGGCCCACTCAACTATACTCTGGAGGGTCAACTTCTGAGTGGGAGTTCAGTCCATCCACTTTGGCTACCCTGAGTGAAGACCAGTGCCGAGAGGCCATTTCTCTTATGAAGCATTCTTCTGATGAAGAAACAGTCAAACAGAAGATGAAATTGACCTTTGAGTACAGGAAGAAGATGACCCATGACCCGAGTAAATGCTACACCATCCTAACCCAATTTCCACACTTTCTGGATGTGAAGGGCATGGTAAGACTTTTTTAAAAACAGTTTTAAGTTGTATAAATTGTGTTTAATCTCTAGATGCCAATTTAGGTTGGTCAGTAATAGTAGTTCAATTAACGTGTAGGCTGGTGATTTACTCAAACTCTGTCTTGGAGGTATAAAGTGAAATGTTTTTGTCTTATTTGTTTCAGATTGAACAGGATTTTGTGCTGCTATTTGGAGAGGGAACATCAAACAAGTTTTTGGAGAGGTGGCCAACTACATTCAAGCAAACGATCATCATGCTAAGCAAGGCCACTCAGGGAGCTGAACTTCAGGAGCTGATCCAGATGGCAGAATCTGCAGGTGATGAGGGAGCTGACACGAATACCGACGGTTAGATGATCCTAATTGATAATTTATATGTCAAATAACTCTGAAATGTTAATGTCACTGATGGAATTTACCATTTTAATCAGGATCTCTTTGTTTAGGATGGGACGGTGACCTTTCCTCCATCCTTCTCCTGCTCCATTTGATTCCTACTTCATCACAAGGCCACAAAAGACCAGGCAAGATGTTTGCATCCCAAGCTGAACAGCATCTTGTGATATTCCAAAAGGTTTGTATTGGCAATCTTATTCATGGACAGTACTGCAGCCGTTATGATGTACTAATGATGATGTAGTTTTTGTCATCTTCAGGCAGGAACCAGTATCCAGGAGCACCTTGATGCGATTGACCAGAGCCGCAAACCATATCTTCTTGCAGTCGGGACCAGGAAGAGCAGCATCCATGCTTACTTCATCATCCTGGAACAAGCAAGCTTTGCCGTGCAAGTCAACGAGCACTCTTAGTGCCTTCGATGAGCTTTCCAAGACTCACTTTGTTTTTGGTACGGCTTACAATACAATGTTGCGCAACATGTCCACCTTCATACAGACAACCGTGTTCAACATAGACATTGGGAAGGTTAAGGAGACTCCAAGGGTTGCTGAGCTCAGAGCTAGACTCCTGCACTCATGCTGATATGAGTTATAATGATGTGTTTTGTTTGCCAAACTAGTCATGGAAGTACCAACTTGTTCGTGAGGCATCTCAAGTTGATGCATGGAATGTGCCCTGGTAGAACTCTTAGACTAAAATGTGGTCAAGCAGATTGTTGTTGTGTATTTGGCACATTTTCAGGCTTTAGGAAGCATTTGAACAGGGCACATTCCGGAGACTGTCACATTTTGTTAAACGCTAACTTGGATGCTAATACAGCCATTGATAATCAGCCAAGAAATGCTGATTTTCCTTCAAATTCTAGTTGTAACCATGTTGTGCCAATATCTAACAAGAACACACTTGAAGTGTGCGTCTGCAATTGCACAACAGCAGTGTCACGACTCACGCCGAAGTTGGTGCCTCTCCTTGTTCAGGCGACGTTCGGCGGTCGACGTCACCAGCTTTCTAGCCTCCACCGATCTACATTTATTTTTCCATTTGTTTTGTCTGTATTGTTCATACCTGGTTCCCATTACATTTGAATTATTTCCCTATTTAACCCTCTGGAGCCATCATGGTTTTGTGCGTGTATATTGTTGTCAGTTGTCTCGTTTATGTGATTCTGGATTTTCGTTCTCCTTGTTGGAAGATTGATTTTGAGTAAAGCCTTACCCACATCACCTAGACTCTGACATGCAGGCTGCAGGTGTAGGTCAGACAACTGTAAATAGTTTTGTATCTTCCATGGAAGAAGCAGTTCAAGAGATACAGGGTCAAGCTAAAGCAACCGCTCTTACATGTATATCTTCAAAAGACACAGAAACTGTCCGAAAAATCCAACATTCTTTTCAGGATATTGAAAATCCTTTCACATTGTTAAATTCGGTATCCAAACAAAGTGTTTATTTTATACAAAAATGGGGAGCAGTTCAACCAGTTGAGAAAGTCCTTGGTGTTAGATTTGACAATAGAAGAAACAACCCTACTGGAACTTATGATCAAATGGTCATAACTGATACATTTTCTTACATTCTTCAGACATTGCAGTCAATTTTGAACAACAAACACAAGTGGCATGTTTAACTCGGGGCATGATATTAAAGATGGAGTTTACTTCGATTTGGAAGACGGACTATATATGAAGAGACGTCCTCTTGCATTGCAACTCTTTTATGATGACTTTGAGACTGCTAATTCATTGGGATCAAAAAAGGCTATTCACAAGTTGGAAGGTATATACTTTACTTTGAGACATTTTACCCCAAAGTTTAATTCAATTTAGGTAAATATTAACTTATGTGCAGTCCTCCATACCCAGGACCTTAAAACGCATGGATTTGATTCCATTCTTGAGCCAATAGTAAGCGATTTGAAAGTGCTTGTGACTGATGGTATTGAAGTGCCCTTCTTCAGTGGTCGTATACATGGCAGTATTGCCCAAGTAACTGGAGATATTCTTTCTATGCATTGCATGTTTGGTTTTGTGGAGTCATTTAGTGCTCGTTGTTGTTGCCATTTTTGCCTCACTGAGAAAGTGGATTTTCAAACTGTGTTCTCTGAGGATGACCCAAGAGTGACTTTACGAACAAAACACATGCACTCAGACCATTGTCAAACTATTTAGGCAAACCCAACACTACCTCATGGGTACGGTGTGAAGCATGCTTGCTTATTGAACTCTCTGCAGTACTTCAACACCACAGACAATTTTTCTGTTGATATAATGCATGACATTTAATTTAACTATGGCTACACAGAGAGGAGGAATCGTCCACCTGCACTCAAAATGGATGATGGGAGCAATGATTTGGGTCTAAATGCTATTCAGTCTTGGTGTCTTCTCCGTAATTTGCCATTGATATTTGGTGATCCGGTACAGAAAGATGATAAATACTTGCAGCTTCTTCTGTTACTACTACACATTGTAAATATTGTGTTTTCTCCTATACTGAAGCACTTAATTGCTGAACATCCTAGGCTTTTCAAGTATTTGTTTCCTGATAGAAATCTGTTACCGAAACCCCACTTCATGATACAGTATCCTTGTTGTATAAGGAATATTGGGCACATTCTTCACTCGTGGTGTACCAGCTACGAGGCAAAACATAATTTCTTTAAAAAAGCAACTGAAGAGTTTTAAGAATGTCACTATGACCTTAGTCAAGAAACACAAAAAATGACATGGCATATAATTGGGAAACGTTCAGCCAGGATAGACTAGCTATAGGTCCAGGAAAGATGTCAAGGCTCAATGACCTGACAGAAAGCCATGAGATTGCTGCCAAGTTGAATGTCTCAGTGCCCACAAACGTTTTGTCAGTTAAATGGCTAAAGCACAATGGTATAGAATATCGTCTTGATTTGGTCATATGTGGTGAAGTAGTCATGGAACTGCCAGTATTTTACAAAATTAAGGCTATTGTTTGTTGGAAAATGCTGACATTTACATTCAAAACACATGTTTCTCACAACCTAACCATAAGTATCAGCCCTGGCTTAAACTGTTATCAAGTTAGAGTAGGGGACAATGTAGTCCAAAAAATCCCTTGCTCCAGATGACATGAGCAAATCAAAAGGTTTGTGGTACATGATGTCATTTACATGAAATACCTTGCATGGTGGACTTTTCTTCAAAACAACTTCAAATGCATGCAAATGATCATCAAAAACATAAGGTTTCAAGAGCTGACCCAACCCCCCAAAAAACATTTTCCTCTTTCAGAACAAATCAAATCGTATGTGACAAATAACAGTTTAAGCCAGGGCTGATACTTATGGTTAGGTTGTGAGAAACATATGTTTTGAATGGAAATGTCAGCATTTTCCAATAAACCTATTGATTTGCTCATGTCATATGGAGCAAGGGATTCTTTTGACTACATTCTACTCTCACTTGATAACAGTTTAAGCCAGGGCTGAGACTTATGGTTTTGTCATAATAAACATATTTGAATGTTGAAACAGCCTTGCTTGAGTTTATTGTGAAATTCCAAGTGCTTTTACAACATCTAATTTCCATTTACATGGGGGAAGAGTAAATAAATTAACACTGAATAGAGTAAACACATTTTTACTCTAATAGGAGTCACCCTAGATCAACATTAGTGAGTGTCACTATAACACTCAAAGTGTTGATTACCTCTTAGTGTTAAATTTGATCAACACCGGCCAGTGTAGTGCAGTGTTAACTTTTTGCACTCCTCAGTGTTAAATCAACACTAGAAATGTAACACTTTGATCAGTGTACTTTTTACTTTGTGTAGAGTGGGACCATATGTACTCGCTGACAGTGTTAAATTTAACACATAAAGTGTTGATTTAACACTTTCAAAATTACTGTGTATGAATAGTGATGATACCTAGTGCATTACTTTTAATCATTATCACGACTTCTGCCGAAGTCGATGCCTCTCCTTGTTCGGGCGGTGCTCGACGTTCGACGTCACCGGTCTTCTAGCCATCATTGATCCATTTTTCATTTTCCATTGGTTTTGTCTAGTCTTCCTACACACCTGGTTCCAATCCCATTCAATACATGTTGTGTATTTAACCCTCTGTTTCCCCTCATGTCCTCGTCAGAGATCGTTTGTTTGTTATGTGCTCGTGTATTTTGTATTGGTGTGCGACGGGTTATTTTCTACCCATGTTACTTTATTTATGTACTTTGGTTTTGGAGTTTGTTTTTTATTTCTTTATTAAACTACTCCAGTTATACCAAGTTGTTTTCTCCTGCGCCTGACTTCCCTGCCACCTACACACACGACGATGACAATCATTTTGTTTTAAACCTTCCCCAAACCATAACCTTTCAGTTGTTTCTGTTCAATCCGTAACCATGCAGAACGTAAAAAAATAGACGTTCATCCATAATACATCGAATTTCGAAGGGAAACTATGAGATCTTGTTGGTGTGAGAGTGTTTGTCTGCTGCTGTGTGCTCAAACATTGCATGCCGTGTGAGAGTGTGTGTGTGTGTGTGTGTGTGTGTGTGTGTGTGTGTGTGTGTGTGTGTGTTTGTGTGTGTGTGTGTGTGTGTGTGTGGTAAGGACACAGGGTGAGTACAGTCAGGGTTCCTCTTTTTCCTCTCTGGGGTAGTAAACACACACACACACAAACACACAAGCTACAGCTCAGTTTATCTGAGGTCACAGGAAGTGGCCATTTCTTTTCGTAGTTTCATGCATTTTGACTTCTTCCTCTATGGTAATACATGTTCCTCTGGAAAGCTAAGTGAAGTTTCCACCATGTTATTTACAAACATCTGATCCTTTCACTACGAGTAGATATGGAGAAGGTTCTCAGGGAGGGGGATAGAAGGGGTTGGCTTTGGACAGAGTCCCCCAGCCAAGGTGGTTTCTGTCCTTACATAACAGGATGGGCCCATGTCCCAGTAGTGTAATATGTCCAGCCACTGCATACAGCTCAGGACATTGGGTTTTAGAGGTTTAGTTTCAGTAGAACGGGACGGCAGGTAGCCTAGTGGTTAGAGCGTTGGGCCAGTAACCGAAAGGTTGCTGGATTGAATCCCTGAGCTGACAAGGTAAAAATCTGTCGTTCTGCCCCTCAACAGGACAGTTAACCCACTGTTCCCTGGTAGACCGTCATTGTAAATAAGAATTTGTTCTTAACTGACTTGCCTAGTTAAATAAAATAACCTTGGGTTTTATGGGTTTAGCTTCAGTGGAACACCTTGGCCAAAAATCCAACACAAATAATACGCATGCACATTCACACACACTTTCCACACACATCTGACCTGATAGTGTGTGTTGAGGCCAGGACTGGTGTGTGGTCAGTTCTATAACCCAGGGAAAATCTCAGTTCATCTCACACTGTGTGACTTGGATTCTGATGGAATGTTCCTTTTAATAGGAAAGCTGAAAATATGAATTACCCACAATGTGGGACGGAGCCCAGCAGAGCCCTAACCCAGGCACAACTACATATACACTGAGCTGAGTAGACCTGCTAGACATTAAATAGGTGGGAATATGAGATGTGTACAGGACAGTTTACACACAAACAGGTGACTAATGACAGGTGAAAATGGACTTGCAATGATACCAGATGAAATAGGACCCTAGGTATGTATACAGGTGAGATAACACACACAAACACACATACACACAGTGGTGAATCATGTACTGACAGACAAGTAGACTCCTGGGACTGGGGATATACAAGAGGGAGAATGGGAATACAGATGGGAATAAAACACAGGTGTACATGTGATCTAACACACACAGACACATACGGGAATAGTGGGATAAACAGGTGAGATAACAAACATAGACATTCATACAGGTGTAATTAGGCTTCTCACATAAACTAGGTCATTAAGGTATGAGGAAATCACATGTATACAGACACACACACACACACACACACACACACACACACACACACACACACACACACACACACACACACACACACACACACACACACACACACACACACACACACACACACACACACACACACACACACCTGTCTCTCCTCAGGTCTTTGCTCTTCTGTTGGGCGTGTTCTAGTTTTCTCCTGAGAGCGTCCACTTCCTGCTCAGCCCCAGAGTACTTCCGGGTTGCCTCCTCCTCTCTCTGTTGACATGCCAACAGCTGTGATTGTAGAGAGTCACACCTGCATTGGCATGACAACCAGCCTTCCTCCTTCTCCCTGAGCTCTTGGGACAGGCTGTGGAAGAGGAGGGGGAGGTGGAAGAGGGGGAGGGGAAGGAGGTGAAGGAGGAGGAAGAAGAGGAGGGGAGGAGGAAGATGAGGAGGAGGGGGAGGAGGAGGAGGAGAAGGAGGGGAGGAGGGGGAGGAGGAAGATGAGGAGGAGCAGGAGGAGGAGGAGAGGAGGGGGAAACATGGTGTGTAAGAAGCAGAAAACATACAGGCCTAATGTAACTGGATGGAACAGTTATTGTTGTGAACGCAGCCTCTGCCAGCCTCAGGTGGTGGCTGCCACTTGCCCAGTGTATAAAAGCTATCTGTTTTGTGTCTTCAGGAGATTCCAATACCCATAGGGCTGCCGTGCACAGGGAGGACAGGAGCGGTGACAGTGGCCTCTGATGAGCAGGTACGTGTTTCTACCCTGATAGCACAGGGCCGGTACGCAGCACGTGCTGATAAGAGTCAGAAGCGTCTCACATTACATAAGAGACAAGTGTTCCCTTCACACACCATCAGTGTGGTGTTTCTGTCAAGTGTTACAGACCATTCAACACCTCTCTAAAACAAGGACTTCCTGGAAAGAGTCATAGTCTCAGAGCCACTTCCTGTTCCACAATGACACTATCTATTCCCAAGGGCCGTGGCTGAGGAAGAGGATGTTATTTTTGAAAATTTTACATTACTAGGCAAGTCAGTTAAGAACAAATTCTTATTTTCAATGATGGCCTAGGAACCGTGGGTTAACTGCCTTGTTCAGGGGCAGAACAACAGATTTGTACCTTGTCAGCTCAGGGATTCGAACTTGCAACCTTTCGGTTACTAGCCCAACACTGTAACCACTAGGCTACCCTGCCGCCCCATAATAAGTTGAGCCACACTCGCACACACCCTGTAATAGACACTACCCGCTAAGGCAGTTCCCATCGCATCTAAACCCTGTCATAGAGACTACCTGTTCAGGGAGTCTCTCATCTACACCCTGTCATAGAGACTACCTGTTAGGGGAGTTCCCATCTCATCTACACCCTGTCATAGAGACTACCTGTTCAGGGAGTCTCTCATCTACACCCTGTCATAGAGTTCCCATCTCATCTACACCCTGTCATAGAGACTACCTGTTCAGGGAGCCTCTCATCTACACCCTGTCATAGAGACTACCTGTTCAGGGAGTTCCCATCCCATCTACACCCTGTCATAGAGACTACCTGTTCAGGGAGTTCCCATCTCATCTACACCCTGTCATAGAGACTACCTGCTAGGGGAGTTCCCATCTCATCTACACCCTGTCATAGAGACTACCTGTTCAGGGAGTTCCCATCCCATCTACACCCTGTCATAGAGACTACCTGTTCAGGGAGTTCCCATCCCATCTACACCCTGTCATAGAGACTACCTGTTCAGGGAGTCTCTCATCTACACCCTGTCATAGAGACTACCTGTTCAGGGAGTTCCCATCTCATCTACACCCTGTCATAGAGAGTACCTGTTAGGGGAGTTCCCATCTCATCTACACCCTGTCATAGAGACTACCTGTTCAGGGAGTTCCCATCTCATCTACACCCTGTCATAGAGACTACCTGTTCAGGGAGTTCCCATCTCATCTAAACCCTGTCATAGAGACTACCTGTTCAGGGAGTCTCTCATCTACACCCTGTCATAGAGACTACCTGCTAGGGGAGTTCCCATCCCATCTACACCCTGTCATAGAGACTACCTGTTCAGGGAGTTCCCATCTCATCTAAACCCTGTCATAGAGACTACCTGTTCAGGGAGTTCCCATCCCATCTACACCCTGTCATAGAGACTACCTGCTAGGGGAGTTCCCATCTCATCTACACCCTGTCATAGAGACTACCTGTTAGGGGAGTTCCCATCTCATCTACACCCTGTCATAGAGACTACCTGTTCAGGGAGTTCCCATCCCATCTACACCCTGTCATAGAGACTACCTGTTCAGGGAGTTCCCATCCCATCTACACCCTGTCATAGAGACTACCTGTTCAGGGAGTCTCTCATCTACACCCTGTCATAGAGACTACCTGTTCAGGGAGTTCCCATCTCATCTACACCCTGTCATAGAGACTACCTGTTAGAGGAGTTCCCATCCCATCTACACCCTGTCATAGAGACTACCTGTTCAGGGAGCCTCTCATCTACACCCTGTCATAGAGACTACCTGCTAGGGGAGTTCCCATCCCATCTACACCCTGTCATAGAGACTACCTGTTCAGGGGAGTTCCCATCTCATCTACACCCTGTCATAGAGACTACCTGTTCAGGGAGTTCCCATCTCATCTACACCCTGTCATAGAGACTACCTGTTAGGGGAGTTCCCATCTCATCTACACCCTGTCATAGAGACTACCTGTTCAGGGAGTTCCCATCCCATCTACACCCTGTCATAGAGACTACCTGTTCAGGGAGCCTCTCATCTACACCCTGTCATAGAGACTACCTGTTCAGGGAGTTCCCATCCCATCTACACCCTGTCATAGAGACTACCTGTTCAGGGAGTTCCCATCTCATCTACACCCTGTCATAGAGACTACCTGTTAGGGGAGTTCCCATCCCATCTACACCCTGTCATAGAGACTACCTGTTCAGGGAGTTCTCATCTCATCTAAACCCTTTCATAAAGACTACCTGTTAGGGGAGTTCCCATCCCATCTACACCCTGTCATAGAGACTACCTGTTCAGGGAGTCTCTCATCTACACCCTGTCATAGAGACTACCTGTTCAGGGAGTTCCCATCCCATCTACACCCTGTCATAGAGACTACCTGTTAGGGGAGTTCAGATCTCATCTACACCCTGTCATAGAGACTACCTGTTAGGGGAGTTCCCATCTCATCTACACCCTGTCATAGAGACTACCTGTTCAGGGAGTTCCCATCTCATCTACACCCTGTCATAGAGACTACCTGTTAGGGGAGCTCCCATCCCATCTACACCCTGTCATAGAGATTACCTGTTCAGGGAGTTCCCATCTCATCTACACCCTGTCATAGAGACTACCTGTTAGGGGAGCTCCCATCCCATCTACACCCTGTCATAGAGACTACCTGTTCAGGGAGTTCCCATCTCATCTACACCCTGTCATAGAGACTACCTGCTAGGGGAGTTCCCATCTACCTTTATGGATGGGGAAGTGATTTCCCCCTTCCTCTCTCCTCTCCCAGCCCCGGGGGGGAGTAACATAACAGAGCGGACAGGTGATGGAACACCTGTTTTCCCTAGATAAGTACATATGACACCACGTCGGACGGACATCCCCATGACTCAAATCAAATCAAATTTGACAAGTTTATTTGTCATATGGACAGGATGCACACAGTACATGTGGTGGTGAACACGTACAATGAAATGCTGCAGGTTCATCTCTCCACATTGCAACAACTGGAGAATAATAAAGTAATTTGAATATTCAGTGTAATAAAATAGAAAATAAAATTTAGCAGAACATACACTGAAGAAAAATATAAACACAGCATGTAAATTGATGGTCCCATGTTTCATGAGCTGAAATAAATATCCCAGAAATGTTCCATATGCACAAAAAGCTAATTTCTCTAAAATGTTTGTTTTGTTTACATCCCTGTTAGTGAGAATTTCTACTTTGCCAAGATAATCCATCCACCTGACAGGTGTGGCATATCATGAAGCTGATTAAACAGCATGATAATTACACAGGTGCACCTTATGCTGGGGGGAATAAAAGGCCACTAAAATGTGCAGTTTTGTCACACAACACAAAGCCACAGATGTCTCAAGTTTTGAGGGAGCGTGCAATTGGCATACTGACTGCAGGAATGTCCACCAGAGCTATTGCCAGAGAATTTAATGTTAATTTATCTATCATAAGTCGCCTCCAATGTCGTTTTAGAGAATTTGGCAGTACATCCAACCTGCCTCACAAATGCAGAACACTTATAACCACGCCAGCCCAGGACCTCCACATCCGGCTTCCTCACCTGTGGGATCGTCTGAGACCAGCCACCCGGACAGCTGATGAAACTGTGGGTTTGCACAACCAAAGAATTTCTGCACAAACTGTCAGAATCCATCTCAAGGAAGCTCATCTGCGTGCTCGTCGTCCTCACCAGGGTCTTGACCTGACTGCAGTTCGGAGTCGTAACCAACTGCAGTGGGAAAATGCTCACCTATGATGGCCACTGGCTCATTGGAGAAGTGTGATCTTTACAGATGAATCCTGGTTTCAACTGTACCGGGCAGATGGCAGACGGCGTGTATGGTATGGCATCGTGTGGATGAGAGGTTTGTGGATGTGAACAGAGTCCCTCATGGTGGGGTTATGGTATGGGCAGGCATAAGCTACGGGCGACGAACACAACTGCATTTTATCGATGGCAATTTGAATGCACAGCGATACCGTGACTAGATCCTGAGGCCCATTGTCGTGCCATTCATCCACCACCATTACCTCATGTTTCAGCATGATAACGCACGGCCCTGTATCGCAAGGAGCTGTACACAATTCCTGGAAGCTGAAAATGTCCCAGTTCTTCCATGACGTTTACGACAGCATGTTCCAGTTCCCACCAATATCCAGAAACTTCCCACAGCAATTGAAGAGGAGTGGGACAACATTCCACAGGCCACAACCAACAGCCTGATCAACTCTATGTGAAGGAGATGTGTCACGCTGCATGAGGCAAATAGTGGTCACACCAGATACTGACTGGTTTTGTGATCCACACCCCTACCTTTTTTGAAAGGTATCTGTGACCAACAGATGCATATCTGTATTCCCAGTCATGTAAAATCCATAGATTAGGGAATAATTTATTTATTTTAATTGACTGTTTCCTCATGTGAACTGTAACTCAGTAAAATCTTAGAAATGACTGCATGTTGCGTTTATATTTTTGTTCAGCGTATAATAGTGAGAAAATAAAATTCCATTCCTGGTTTCCCCCGGCTAATATTACCCAGTCGAGAGAGCGCCATGCAAAGCAGAACAAACACACTGAGGCAGAGCAACACACTGAGGCAGAGCAACACGCTGAGGCAGAGCAACACACTGAGGCAGAGCAACACACTGAGGCAGAGCAACACGCTGAGGCAGAGCAACACACTGAGGCAGAGCAACACACTGAGGCAGAGCAACACACTGAGGCAGAGCAACACACTGAGGCAGAGCAACACACTGAGACAGAGCAACACACTGAGACAGAGCAACACACTGAGGCAGAGCAACACACTGAGGCAGAGCAACACACTGAGGCAGAGCAACACACTAAGACAGAGCAACACACTGAGACAACACACTGAGACAGAGCAACACACTGAGACAACACACTGAGACAGAGCAACACACTGAGACAGAGCAACACACTGAGGCAGAGCAACACACTGAGGCAGAGCAACACCCTGAGGCAGAGCAACACACTGAGGCAGAGCAACACACTAAGACAGAGCAACACACTGAGACAACACACTGAGACAGAGCAACACACTGAGACAGAGCAACACACTGAGGCAGAGCAACACACTGAGACAGAGCAACACACTGAGACAACAAACTGAGACAGAGCAACACACTGAGACAACACACTGAGACAGAGCAACACACTGAGACAACACACTGAGACAACACACTGAGACAGAGCAACACACTGACACAGAGCAACACACTGAGACAGAGCAACACACTGAGGCAGAGCAACACACTGAGACAGAGCAACACACTGAGACAGAGCAACACACTGAGACAGAGCAACACACTGACACAGAGCAACACACTGAGACAGAGCAACACACTGAGACAGAGCAACACACTGAGGCAGAGCAACACACTGAGACAGAGCAACACACTGAGACAGAGCAACACACTGAGACAACAAACTGAGACAGAGTAACACACTGAGACAACACACTGAGACAACACACTGAGACAGAGCAACACACTGAGGCAGAGCAACACACTGAGACAGAGCAACACCCTGAGGCAGAGCAACACACTGAGGCAGAGCAACACACTGAGACAGAGCAACACACTGAGGCAGAGCAACACCCTGAGGCAGAGCAACACACTGAGGCAGAGCAACACCCTGAGGCAGAGCAACACACTGAGGCAGAGCAACACACTGAGACAGAGCAACACACTGAGACAGAGCAACACACTGAGACAGAGCAACACACTGAGGCAGAGCAACACACTGAGGCAGAGCAACACACTGAGACAGAGCAACACACTGAGACAGAGCAACACACTGAGGCAGAGCAACACACTGAGGCAGAGCAACACACTAAGACAGAGCAACACCCTGAGGCAGAGCAACACACTGAGGTAGAGCAACACACTGAGGCAGAGCAACACGGGAGTCCTATGTAGGGCCAGAAGGAACCTGAGGGGAGTTCCAGAGGGAAGTAGTCTTATCACTACCGTTGCAGCATCGCCTGCATATCTCATCAATACATCTGGGACTCAATGGCGTGTATTCATGGATACCAAGGACAGCCAGGCTTTCCCAAAGAATTGACCAAGGAAAAAAAGAAAGAAAGAATATACAATTATTAATCTTTCGTTGTAGAATTTTTCTTCAATTTGCAAGAGGCTCATTGAATCTCACGGGAGAAAGCATCCGAGCGAGTGTAACAGGTAACCTCTGTCTCTATGTGTAGGCCATCTATCTGATGCTGTCTGATAAGAAAGAGTATGACATTGTTTTCGCCCGTAGCATTAAATGCAAGGCAAGCCAGTGAGCATTTGGCCTCCCTTGATAAAAAAAGTATAAAATAATAGCCAATCAGTGTTGAGCTAAACTGAGTGAGCTGAACTGTGAATGGTCCTGGCACACCAAAAAAAAAGTGTCAAAGGAAGTCAGCTTGGATTTGGCTTTTATCCTACCATATCGCATCAAGAGAAACACATAATTGACAGAAAAACTTGAATTGTTGCATCTAGTCGTGTTGTTGTCCTCTGGTGGCTAGTTAGCTAAAATTGTCCCTTTTCTGAATTAGCCATGGATGGAGATAGAGATTTGGACTTGTGGTTTTACTTAATTCTCCATACTGATTATAACGACGATTCAACCTAGAAGTAAAGTAAAGCTGTGTTCAAAGCCTTTGACGCTACAGGCTGGCAAAATGGATAGCAGACAAAATAACATTCTTCTGAATCCATCCATTAAAAAAGCCCACAGCCATAACCTGATCACACAGAGCAGGGAGATCATGTGTTGTTGTACTGCAGAGACAGGAACATATCTGGAATACCTCAGGGACAGACTTGAGGGAGGGACACCAACATTACGTTGTAATTGAACACACCAGGATGCCAGCGGCAGCTCTGGGAAACATTTACAACCAACCCTAAGATATATTTACAGTATGAGAGAACAACCCCAGACCAGATGGTCTCTCTAAGAACCCTGCTGCTGTGTGGAGGAGGATATTGGGTGTTTCTGTCGGTGTCGTGTGTGTGTGTGTGTGTGTGTGTGTGTGTGTGTGTGTGTGTGTGTGTGTGTGTGTGTGTGTGTGTGTGTGTGTGTGTGTGTGTGTGTGTGTGTGTGGAAAAGTGGAGCTGCAACAGACACTCAGCCAGCTCAGAAGTGCTTCCATCTGCCTCTGAGATAGACACGAGACTCAGTCAGTCAGTTAATATCTTTCTGATATCACTCTGGGCTACAGACAACAGAGAGGAGGGGTGGGTGGAGATGAGAGGAAGAGAGACTCACATCAGAATTTTGGCTGTGTCAATGGTACATTCCCTTGGCTTACTATCAACCTACACTGACTAATATCATGATCATATCTCTCACAGTCTATGGCTGCGTCTACAGGGAATAGAGGAGGGGAGGAGGAGGAGGAGGGGAGAGGAGGAGGGGAGAAGGAGGGAATAGAGGAGGGGGAGGAGGAGGAGGGGGAGGAGGAGGGAATAGAGGAGGGAATAGAGGAGGGAATAGAGGAGGGGAGAGGAGGAGGAGGAGGAGGGAATAGAGGAGGGAATAGAGGAGGGGAGAGGGGGAGGAGGAGGGGGAGGAGGAGGGAATAGAGGAGGGAATAGAGGAGGGGAGAGGTGGAGGAGGGGAGAGGAGGAGGGGAGAGGAGGGAATAGGAGGAGGGGAGAGGAGTAGGGGAGAGGAGGGAATAGAGGAGGGAATAGAGGAGGGAATAGAGGAGGGGAGAG
The DNA here is from genome assembly GCF_965601325.2 of Salmo salar. Classification (NCBI taxonomy): domain Eukaryota; kingdom Metazoa; phylum Chordata; class Actinopteri; order Salmoniformes; family Salmonidae; genus Salmo; species Salmo salar. The sequence goes on from NC_138310.1 coordinate 85,462,110, forward strand.
GAGGAGGGGGAGGAGGAGGGAATAGAGGAAGAAATAGAGGAGGGGAGAGGAGGAGGGGAGGAGGAGGGAATAGAGGAGGTGAGAGGAGGAGGGGAGAGGAGGGAATAGAGGAGGGGAGAGGAGGAGGGGAGAGAATAGAGGAGGGAATAGAGGAGGGGAGAGGAGGAGGGGAGAGGAGGAGGGAATAGAGGAGGGGGAGGAGGAGGAGGGGAGAGGAGGAGGGGAGAGGAGGAGGAGGTGGAGGGAATAGAGTAGGGGAGAGGAGGAGGAGGAGGGGAGAGGAGGAGTGGAGAGGAGGAGGAGGAGGGGAGAGGAGGAGGAGGGAATAGAGGAGGGGAGAGGAGAGGGGGAGGGGGAGGAGGAGGAGGGGAGAGGAGGAGGAGGGGAGAGGAGGAGGAGGGGAGGAATATGAAGAGGGGAGGGGAGGAGGAATATGAGGTGGGGATGGTAGGAGGAGGGGAGGAATATGATGAGGGGAGAGGAGGAGGAGGAGGGGAGGAATATGAAGAGGGGAGGGGAGGAGGAATATGAGGTGGGGATGGTAGGAGGAGGGGAGGAACATGATGAGGGGAGAAGGAGGAGGAGGAGATGGAGAGGTTAACAGAGGTGTCCTCTCCTCTCTTCCTCTCCTTTGTTCCTCTCCTCCTCTCCTTTGTTCCTCTCCTCTTTCATCTACTCCTCTCCTCTGTTCCTCTCTGGGCTTTGACTCAGATGTTACCTACCTGAGAAGTTTGTCTCTCTGCTCCCTCTGGGTGTGTGTCTGTTGGTTCACCAGCTCTTCCGTCTTTCTGCTCTGAGCTCTGGAAGACACAAACCATGCTTCAGTCAGATGTTCTCTCAGTGTGTTTGTGTGCATGCATGTGGTGTGTGTGTGTGTGTGTGTATATAAACCAGTCCCTACACAACTCTATCCATTTATTTAAAGAAAATGTTAACTTTATTTAACTAGGCAAGTCAGTTAAGAACAAATTCTTATTTTTAATGACAGCCTAGGAACAGTGGGTTGAACTGCCTTGTTCAGGGGCAGAGAGACAGATTTTTACCTTGGGGATTCAATCTTGCAACCTTTTGGTTACTATTCCAATGCTCTAACCACTAGGGTACCTGCCGCCCCATGAAGCACACACGAGAGCATATGTGTCGTGCTAACCCTCACTTTCCTATACACCCCATAAACACAATCCCCCCTCCAACTCTAACACACACGCACGCACGCACGCACGCACACCCTCGAAGCTGGTGTTTGGAGGATATTGGATGTTGTTCGTCGAGGGCCGGCAAACCATGCCAATATATCCTCCAAACAACTGGTTACCAACAAATTCAAATAATGATTGACATTATTTTCATCCTTCCACGATATATAGTCTCAACACAAATCTAGGGTTGCTACCCAACTCGGCTGGTCGTTCTACCGGTTAGGTTGCCAGAGACGCGACCCAGTCATGAAGTCCTTTTATTCTATATCTGCCGGCTGCAACCTGGACTCAGGGGAAGATGTAACATGGTAAACGTAAATCCAGGACACTCCAATTAGTATGAAATGTTACGTTTCGTATGGAACGTACTCATTTGTGGATGTCCATCATCCATTTCGTATGATAAGTTACGAATTGCCATTCTTCAATGTGTTACGAATTGCAATTCGTACAATACGTCACAAATTAGCAAAATGTATATGTTACGAATTCCAATTTGTTGTGGCTAACGTTAGCTAGGGGGCTAGGTTGCTATCGCTAATGTTATCTGGGTGGCTAACGTTAGCTAAGCTAGGGGTTAAGGGTTAGGGTTAAGGTTAGGAGTTAGGTTAAAGGGTTAAGGTTATGGGAAGGGTTAGCTAACATGCTAAGTAGGTGCAAAGTTGCTAATAAGCTAAAGTTGTCCATGATGAGATTCAAACACTCAACCTTTTGTTTGCTAGACAGTCGCAGTATACACCAACCCATCCACCCTTACCAACCTCCCTACTTTAGTTTTTGTCTTAAAAGGGAAATGGAAAGACTTTAGGAAGTAAAGCTAAGCAAAGAAATGCATTCCATCCACTAATACTAAACATCTGCATTTAAGGATTTTGATATTGAACAACGTTTATTAGAGGTACGGGTAGCGCCATCTTGAATTGCCATAGTAATCGCTACCACTGGACCTGAAAAGTTTCTCACAACTTTGACAGCCTTGTCATTAAGATAATGGCAACAATATTAAGGTTAGAAACTGTATACAATTTGTTTTTCAGTCGGTAATTATGATATTTCCATTTTAGAGTATTTTTTGCGATTAGATGAGTCTGTGAAATGAACTTTTGATAACATAAATGACAGTTCACAGAGGCTGAGACGTGATAGTCCAGCGTCCCATTGTGACATAGGTATGCGACTCTGAGATCACCATCTGCGGGGGGCGTACCTCCCCACATTTCTTAACCAACGCGTCTCCCGGGTACGCGTCCTCTATTTATTTGAATGTGTTGACAGTTGGAGAAATTGCTTCAGATGCACTGAGAATTCTAAGAGTATGAATGCCAACGGTCCAATATCCTAGAACACTGCTGTGCGTATGTGTACACATTTGATACTCTGATACACCCTTTAGAGAGTCAGCAAAAACGAGGAAAGGTAACTAGCTAGCTAGCTAGTTGATTTAGCTCTTCTCTTGTATTTTTTATGTTAATGTTGTCTTTGATAACTAAATAAAATGCTCATATTGACAATTTGAACAACATACAGTGAGCACCATAATTCCTTGGACAGTGACCATGCTTTTGTTATTTTGGTTCTGTACTCTAGCACTTTGAGTTTGAAAGGATACAATGACAATGAGGGTGAAGTGCAGACTGTCAGCTTTAATTTGAGGGTATTTTCATATACACTGCTCAAAAAAATAAAGGGAACACTTAAACAACACAATGTAACTCCAAGTCAATCACACTTCTGTGAAATCAAACTGTCCACTTAGGAAGCAACACTGATTGACAATAATTTCACATGCTGTTGTGCAAATGGAATAGACAACAGGTGGAAATTATAGGCAATTAGCAAGACACCCCCAATAAAGGAGTGGTTCTGCAGGTGGGGACCATAGACCACTTCTCAGTTCCTATGCTTCCTGGCTGATGTTTTGGTCACTTTTGAATGCTGGTGGTGCTTTCACTCTAGTGGTAGCATGAGGCGGAGTCTACAACCCACACAAGTGGCTCAGGTAGTGCAGTTCATCCAGGATGGCACATCAATGCGAGCTGTGGCAAGAAGGTTTGCTGTGTCTGTCAGCGTAGTGTCCAGAGCATGGAGGCGCTACCAGGAGACAGGCCAGTACATCAGGAGACGTGGAGGAGGCCGTAGGAGGGCAACAACCCAGCAGCTGGACCGCTACCTCCGCCTTTGTGCAAGGAGGAGCAGGAGAAGCACTGCCAGAGCCCTGCAAAATGACCTCCAGCAGGCCACAAATGTGCATGTGTCTGCTCAAACGGTCAGAAACAGACTCCATTAGGGTGATATGAGGGCCCGACGTCCACAGGTGGGGGTTGTGCTTACAGCCCAACACCGTGCAAGACGTTTGGCATTTGCCAGAGAACACCAAGATTGGCAAATTTGCCACTGGTGCCCTGTGCTCTTCACAGATAAAAGCAGGTTCACACTGAGCACGTGACAGACGTGACAGAGTCTGGAGACGCCGTGGAGAACGTTCTGCTGCCTGCAACATCCTCCAGCATGACCGGTTTGGCGGTGGGTCAGTCATGGTGTGGGGTGGCATTTCTTTGGGGGGCCGCACAGCCCTCCATGTGCTCGCCAGAGGTAGCCTGACTACCATTTGGTACCGAGATGAGATCCTCAGACCCCTTGTGAGACCATATGCTGGTGCGGTTGGCCCTGGGTTCCTCCTAATGCAAGACAATGCTAGACCTCATGTGGCTGGAGTGTGTCAGCAGTTCCTGCAAGAGGAAGGCATTGATGCTATGGACTGGCCCGCCCGTTCCCCAGACCTGAATCCAATTGTGCACATCTGGGACATCATGTCTCGCTCCATCCACCAACGCCACGTTGCACCACAAGACTGTCCAGGAGTTGGCGGATGCTTTAGTCCAGGTCTGGGAGGAGATCCCTCAGGAGACCATCCGCCACCTCATCAGAAGCATGCCCAGGCGTTGTAGGGAGGTCATACAGGCACATGGAGTCCACACACACTACTGAGCCTCATTTTGACTTGTTTTAAGGACATTACATCAAAGTTGGATCAGCCTGTAGTGTGGTTTTCCACTTTAATTTTGAGTGTGACTCCAAATCCAGGCCTCCATGGGTTGATAAATTGGATTTCCATTGATTATTTTTGTGTGATTTTGTTGTCAGCACATTCAACTATGTAAAGAAAAAAGTATTTAATAAGATTATTTATTTCATTCAGATCTAGGATGTGTTGTTTAAGTGTTCCTTTTATTTTTTTGAGCAGTATATATTGGATGAACTGTTTAGAAATTATAGAAGCTTTTGTACATAGCCAGCCCCCCCCCCCCCCCCCCATTTTCGGGCATCAAAAAACATTGGACAGTTTAACATAATGTAGAATGAAGTAATCATTGGTAATATTTGGTCGCATATCCTTTGCATGCAATGACTGCTTGAAGTCTGCGATGCATCGACATCACCAGACGCTGGGTATCTTCCCTGGTGATGCTCTGCCAGGCCTGTACTGCAGCCATCTTCAGTTCCTGCTTGTTTCGGGGACTTCTTGTAACGGTTGTCTTTGGAAGAAGGAGCAGACCAAAGCGCGTTGTATGTGTTCATGATGTTTATTAATAACTTGAACACTGCAACAAAAAAACAAAGTGGAACAAAACGCAACAGCTCTGTCAGGTGAACACACCAAACAACTACCCACACCAACCCTGTGGGAAAAGGCTACCTAAGTATGGTTCCCAATCAGAGACAACGATAGACAGCTGTCCCTGATTGAGAACCATACTCGGCCAAAACAAAGAAATACCAAAACATAGAAAAAGGAACATAGAATGCCCACCCTAGTCACACCCTGGCCTAACCAAAATAGAGAATAAAACCCTCTCTATGGCCAGGGCGTGACAGTACCCCCCCCCCCCCCCCCCCAAGGTGCGGACTCCGGCCGCAAAACCTGAACCTATAGGGGAGGGTCTGGGTGGGCTTTTCTCCATGGTGGCGGCTCCGGTGAGGGACGCAGACCCCACTCCACCTCTGGCACGGCCCACTTCGGTGGCGCCTCTGGAGCGGGGACCTTGCCGCCGACCCCGGACTGGGCACCGACTCTGGCAGCTCCGGACTGGCGGGCGACTCGGGCAGCTCCGGACAGGGGGGCGACTCGGGCAGCTCCGGACAGGGGGGGCGACTCTGGCAGCTCCGGACAGGGGGGCGACTCTGGCAGCTCCGGACAGGGGGGCGACTCTGGCAGCTCCGGACTGGAGTCAGGCAAAGGACTCACCAGGCTGGGGAGACTTGCAGGAGGCCTGGCTCTGGGCGCAGGCACAGGATTCACCAGGCTGGGGAGACATGCAGGAGGCCTGGCTCTGGGAGCAGGCACAGGACTCACCAGGCTGGGGAGACTTGCAGGAGGCCTGGCTCTGGGAGCAGGCACAGGACTCACCAGGCTGGGGAGACCTACTGGAGGCCTGGTCCGTGGAGGAGGCACAGGATAGACCGGGCTGTGGGGGAGCACTGGAGATCTGGTGCGTAGGCTTGACACCACTCTTCCAGGCTGAATGCCCACTTTCGCCCGGCATGGGCGGAGTGCAGGCACAGGACGAACTGAGCCCTCCCAGCGCCCCGGAGACATAGTACGCAGAGCCGGCGCAGGATACCCTGGGCCGAAACGACGCACTGGAGACCGGACGCGCTGAGCTGGCACAATCCGCCCTGGCTCGATGCCCACTCTAGCATGGCACTTGCGGGGGGCTGGCCTATAGCGCACTGAGCTATGAGCATGTACTGGAGACACCGTGCGCTTCACCGCATAACACGGTGCCTGACCAGTACCACGCTGCTTCCGGTAAGCACGGGGAGATGGCTCAGGTCTATCGCCTGACTCCGCCAATCTCCTCGTGTGCCCCCCATTTTTTTTTGGGGGGGGGGCTGCCTCTCGGGCTTCCTTGCCAGCCGTGTTCCCGCATAACGTTCGCTTCCCTCTCCTGCTGCCTCTGCTCTCCTGGCTGCCTCCACCTGTTCCCATGGGAGGTGATCCCTTCCAGCCAGGATTTCCTCCCATGTGTAGGATCCCTTGCTGTCCAGGGATATCCTCCCATATCCAGGAGTCCTTCTTACCACACTGCTTGGTCCGTTGGTGGTGGGTAGTTCTGTAACGGTTGTCTTTGGAAGGAGTAGACCAAAGCGCAGCGTGGTACGTGTTCATGATGTTTATTAATAACTTGAGCACTGCAACAACAAAAACTAAGTGGAACAAAACGCAACAGCTCTGTCAGGTGAACACTCCAAACCGAAAACAACTACCCACACCAACCCTGTGGGAAAAGGCTACCTAAGAATGGTTCCCAATCAGAGACAACGATAGACAGCTGTCCCTGATTGAGAACCATACCCGGCCAAAACAAAGAAATACCAAAACATAGAAAAAGGAACATAGAACGCCCACCCTAGTCACACCCTGGCCTAACCAAAATAGAGAATAAAACCCTCTCTATGGCCAGGGCGTGACACTTATTGCCTTCAGTCTCCTCTTCAGCATGTAAAATGCATGTTCAATTGGATTCAGATCCGGTGATTGACTCGGCCAATCAAGGATTTTCCACTTTTTGGCCATCAAAAACCCCTTTGTTGCTATAGCAGTATGTTTAGGGTCATTGTCTTGTTGCATGATGAAGTGCAATGACTTTGGAGGCATTTGGTTTTATCTGAGCAGACAAAATATTTATGTAGACTTCAGAATTAATTGTTCTACTTCTGTCTGCAGTCACATCATCGATGAAGACAAGTGAGCCTGTTCCACTGGCAGCCATACAGGCCCAAGCCATAACACCCCCTCCACCATGTTTCACGGATGAGGTGGTATACTTTGGATCATGGGCATGTCTTTTTTTCTCTCCACACTTTTCTCTTTCCATCACTCTGGTACATGTTAATTTTTGTCTCATCTGTCCACAATACTTTTTACTAGCACTCTTGGGGCTCTTTTAGGTGCTTTTTAGCAAACTGTAATCTCGCCTTTCTGTTCTTCAGGCTTATCAGTGGTTTGCATCTTGTAGTGTACCCTCTGTAGTCCTGCTGGTGTAGTCTTCTACGTATGGTAGACTTTGACACATCTACACCTGCATCCAGGAGAGTGTTTTTGATGTGTTGGGCTGTTGTCAGGGGGTTTTCTTCACCATAGAGAGTATTCTCCGGTCATCCACTACAGTGGTCTTCCTCAGTCTACCGGGTCTTTTGACATAATTGAGTTCACCGGTTGTATTTTTCTTGTTAATGATGAACCAAACTGTTGATTTGGGCATGCCCAGGGTTTTTGCAATGTTCCTGATTGATTGATTTTCATTTCTGAGCCTTATGACGGCCAGCTTCATTTGCATCGACACTGCTGTCTTGCTCATGTTGTCACACCCCAACAACAACCTCCAAAGGCAATAGCAAAGTCTAGAATCAATACTATTCATCAACAGCTCTCCTGCACTCACTAACGACACAAATGAATACACCTGCGTAACGACACACATCTGTGAAGCCAATTGAACAAATACTTGTAGAACCTTCAATTTGGGGGGGGGGGACCATGTACAAAAGGTGCTGTTATTTCTAAACGGTTCATCCGATATGTATGAAAATACCCCAAAATTTAAGCTGACAGTCTGCACTTCACCCTCATTGTCATTGTATCCTTTCAAACTCAAAGTGCTAGAGTACAGAACCAAAATAAGAAAAAAAATGGTCACTGTCCAAGGAATTATGGTACTCACTGTATGTCATTGGTGTTACAGGTTTTGGTTTTTCCATTTATGTTTTGAGGTTGGACTTTTAGCACGTAGGGTGCACCAATTGGTGTCACCTTGCTTCTGGAACCAGAATGCCAGGGCAAGCAGTTTTGCATCGTAGGGGACCGAAATTGTTTTAGGTTGTGGTAATCCAGTGAGTTTGACTTATTGCAGACATAGGCTCTATTAAAGGGACTTGTAGTCTTCACCCAGTAGCTCAGATTGTCACTGGTCATTTCACCTCCTCTGCATGCGTTAAATTTGTTCCCATTTTGACTCTTCCTGTATTAGGCTACAGGCCTAGTGGAATGTACATACAGATTAAATTAAGTTGTAAAAGCCAATTATTGTTATGATATGCCTTATTGTTATCATACTTTTTAATTACAACTTTCGATGTAGCTTGAACTTTGTTTTCAGGCTTGATTGAGACACTGTATTCCCATAAAGAAAGTTATTTCAATAAAGTTATTGATTTATGACTTTTATATTACTTGTGTATTTCTTTCCTTATCATATGTAAGACTAAATGGCATTTGTAATATGTTTTGGTTCAGATCGGTGTTTAATATACAATCCATAAATAAAAGTGTCTCATAAAGGAACATTCCATTGAAAAATACCACTGTTCACTAAAACTGCTGTAACTCATTCACAGTAAAAGGCTTTTCATTCTGATTTAAGGATTTTCAATTCTTACAAAATAACAAAGACTCAACTATGCTTTAAGCTATTCTCTATGTTCATTAGAAGTTGTGTAAATGGCATTTGTTTGAGGAAAGCGTTAATTTTTGTATGTGATACACATTTTCACAGGTGTTTTTTTCTTGACTGATTGCCATTTGATTGATGTGGTGCTATTGTACGTCGTATCATTTGAAAGGGCTGTTTCTCAGCTTTCAAATATGTATCATCTTTTCATATATGTTTTGAAACCAGCAATTTTTTTCTCATTATTGCACGCAGAGTTCATGGTCTTCCAGACAGTTTTGTGACTTAAGACATTTTGGGGAAATCCTGCCAGTGATTCAACAATGGCAATGTGGCGATTCAGTTCCAGTTAGCTGGTGTTCTAAAGCCTAGTGTTTCCATTCCCCTTTAAGTAACCTTATGTCTTATGTAACCATACCAAACGTAACATATCATACTGATTTCAGTGTCCCTGTTTCTGTTACGTCTAGTCTATGAGACCGGGCTGCATTGTCATGCTGGGGGCTAACACAGTCTTGGGCTAACACAGTCACATCAAACAGTGCAGCCAGCCATTTGCATTTGTTTAAGCTGTTTTCTACTGGCATTTATTTGAATACATCCATAATAATGAACTACAGTTGCTTGCGAAAGTATTCACCCCCCTTTGTATTTTTCCTATTTTGTTGCCTTATAACCTGGAATTAAAATAGATTTTTTGGGGGGTTTGAATCATTTGATTTACACAACATGCCTACCACTTTGAAGATGCAAAATATTTTTATTGTGAAACAAACAAGAAATAAGACAAAAAACTGAAACTTGAGTGCATAACTAGTCACCCCCCCAAGTCAATACTTTGTAGAGCCACCTTTTGCAGCAACAGTCCAATCTCCCTTTCCTCATTTTTATTTCTTGGCCTGGGCTTTCTCCCCCTCTTTTATTTTTTATAGACATTTGACTCATCTGTTTTCCTTCCCTCTCTCCTTGTTTCTCTTCCTGTGCATCTCTTTCCCCCTCTCTCCCAAGGTCAGAGTTGGCATGCATGGGAGGTGGCTCCCAACTGGGCTTGTTTGTTTCTCCTACGTCCCCCCACCTCCCCCTACCCTCGGCACGCTGAGGCATATCTCTCCCATGTCTCCCGACAAGAGCTCAGATTAGAACTGCTGTCTTCATTAACACCACACATGATACATGAGACAGAGTGCACATGTGTGTGTTTAATGGAGTAGAGTGTTAAGGATGGTTCCCACACCCCCATCAACATAACATAACATCTCTCTCTCTCTCTCTCTCTCTCTCTCATTGTTGTGTGTTATTGTAAGCAGAGATAGCAGCATGTCACATTGGCCACAGCCCTATCAAACAGCAGGTTAACCTAACCTTGTGACTGCCTCTCCACTCCACTCACATGGCAGATACCACTACCAGGGAAGAATGAGATATGGAATTGAGTGAAAGGGAGGAGGGAGACGGTTTGATAGAAAGGTATGATAGAAGAGGAGTGGTGTTAATATGATCAGATGCAGCAAATGGATCGAGAGAAAAGGTGCATTATGACAAAAAGGGATGAAATGAGAGGAGAGAAGGGGAAGAGGAGGAGTATATTTGTGACAGCGGTCAGGTCATGGAGTCCTGAGAGAGGGGTCAGGCCAGGAGCAAGATATTGTAGAAAAGACCCAAGATAACATGGCCCTTTCTCTCTCTCTATCTGTCTCTCCAAATGTTCTTCTGCCTCTCCAAATGTTCTTCTGTCTCTCCAAATGTTCTTCTGTCTCGCCAAACGTTCTTCTGTCTCTCCAAATGTTCTTCTGTCTCTCCAAATGTTCTTCTGTCTCTCCAAATGTTCTTCTGTCTCTCCAAATGTTCTTCTGTCTCGCCAAACGTTCTTCTGTCTCTCCAAACGTTCTTCTGTCTCTCCAAATGTTCTTCTGTCTCTCCAAATGTTCTTCTGTCTCTCCAAATGTTCTTCTGTCTCTCCAAATGTTCTTCTGTCTCTCCAAACGTTCTTCTGTCTCTCCAAATGTTCTACTGGCTCCCTAAACGTACAAAAACACACATGCACCACCACATGAAGATAACAAACATTGCTTGCTTTCTTCCACTCGTCCACATTCCCTCGTCCTCTTATCTCTCTAGCTCCCTGCCACCTTCTCACTTTCATCTCTCTCCTATAATCCCCCCTTTCATCCTGGCCCCTTCCCTGTGTTGAGGCAGAGGAAGCAGTGTGTTGAGGCAGAGACAGTCTGGACTGGAGGAAGCAGTGTGTTGAGGAAGCAGTATGTTGAGGCAGTCTGGACTGGAAGAAGCAGTGTGTTGAGGCAGTCTGGAAGAAGCAGTGTGTTGAGGCAGAGGCAGTCTGGACTGGAAGAAGCAGTGTTCAGGCAGAGGCAGTCTGGACTGGAAGAAGCAGTGTGTTGAGGCAGTCTGGAAGAAGCAGTGTGTTGAGGCAGAGGCAGTCTGGACTGGAAGAAGCAGTGTTCAGGCAGAGGCAGTCTGGACTAGAGGAAGTAGTGTGTTGAGGCAGAGGCAGTCTGGATTGGAGGAAGTAGTGTGTTGAGGCAGAGGCAGTCTGGACTAGAGGAAGTAGTGTGTTGAGGCAGAGGCAGTCTGGATTGGAGGAAACAATGTTTTCAGACAGAGGCAGTCCAGACATCAGGAAACAGTGTGTTGAGGCAGAGGCAGTCCAGACATCAGGAAACAGTGTGTTGAGGCAGAGGCAGTCCAGACATCAGGAAACAGTGTGTTGAGGCAGAGGCAGTCCAGACATCAGGAAACAGTGTGTTGAGGCAGAGGCAGTCCAGACATCAGGAAACAGTGTGTTGAGGCAGAGGCAGTCCAGACATCAGGAAACAGTGTGTTGAGGCAGAGGCAGTCTGGATTGGAGGAAGCAGTGTGTTGAGGCAGAGGCAGTTTGAATTGGAGGAAGCAGTGTGTTGAGGCAGAGATCTAGACCTGCTGCTGGTGATCAATGACAGATGGAATCCACACTCCTCTCCTCGTATCAATACCTTTACACTGCTGTCTAGATCCTCCTCTCCTCTCCTCGTATCAATACCTTTACACTGCTGTCTAGATCCTCCTCTCCTCTCCTCGTATCAATACCTTTACACTGCTGTCTAGATCCTCCTCTCCTCTCCTCGTATCAATACCTTTACACTGCTGTCTAGATCCTCCTCTCCTCTCCTCGTATCAATACCTTTACACTGCTGTCTAGATCCTCCTCTCCTCTCCTCGTATCAATACCTTTACACTGCTGTCTAGATCCTCCTCTCCTCTCCTCGTATCAATACCTTTACACTGCTGTCTAGATCCTCCTCTCCTTGTATCAATACCTTTACACTGCTGTCTAGATCCTCCTCGCCATGTATCAATACCTTTACACTGCTGTCTAGATCCTCCTCGCCATGTATCAATACATTTACACTGCTGTCTAGACCTCCCTCCTCTCCTCTCCTCTCCTCGTATCAATACCTTTACACTGCTGTCTAGATCCTCCTCTCCTTGTATCAATACCTTTACACTGCTGTCTAGATCCTCCTCTCCATGTATCAATACCTTTACACTGCTGTCTAGATCCTCCTCTCCTCGTATCAATACCTTTACACTGCTGTCTAGATCCTCCTCTCCTCGTATCAATACCTTTACACTGCTGTCTAGATCCAGTTGATCAAACTGTTTTTGTAAGATTTTAATTGATCTGTGTTGTTGCTCTCAAATTATTTCCAGATTGTGTCTTGTCCTACTAATGACCAACCATCAGGGAGAGAGGGGTTGAGCTGTTTCAGCTAGCTAATGACCGACACCAGGGAGAGAGGGGTTGAGCTGTTTCAGCTAGCTAATGACTGACCACCAGGGAGAGAGGGGTTGAGCTGTTTCAGCTAGCTAATGACCGACCACCAGGGAGAGAGGGGTTGAGCTGTTTCAGCTAGCTAATGACTGACCACCAGGGAGAGAGGGGTTGAGCTGTTTCAGCTAGCTAACGGCTGACCACCAGGGAGAGAGGGGTTGAGCTGTTTCAGCTAGCTAATGGCTGACCACCAGGGAGAGAGGGGTTGAGCTGTTTCAGCTAGCTAACGGCTGACCACCAGGGAGAGAGGGGTTGAGCTGTTTCAGCTAGCTAATGGCTGACCACCAGGGAGAGAGGGGTTGAGCTGTTTCAGCTAGCTAACGGCTGACCACCAGGGAGAGAGGGGTTGAGCTGTTTCAGCTAGCTAACGGCTGACCACCAGGGAGAGAGGGGTTGAGCTGTTTCAGCTAGCTAACGGCTGACCACCAGGGAGAGAGGGGTTGAGCTGTTTCAGCTAGCTAACGGCTGACCACCAGGGAGAGAGGGGTTGAGCTGTTTCAGCTAGCTAATGGCTGACCACCAGGGAGAGAGGGGTTGAGCTGTTTCAGCTAGCTAACGGCTGACCACCAGGGAGAGAGGGGTTGAGCTGTTTCAGCTAGCTAACGGCTGACCACCAGGGAGAGAGGGGTTGAGCTGTTTCAGCTAGCTAACGGCTGACCACCAGGGAGAGAGGGGTTGAGCTGTTTCAGCTAGCTAACGGCTGACCACCAGGGAGAGAGGGGTTGAACTGTTTCAGCTAGCTAATGACCGACACCAGGGAGAGAGGGGTTGAGCTGTTTTAGCTAGCTAATTACCTAGATCATCTTAGTGGTGTGTTATTAGCAGGATGACAGATTGATGATAAGCCAGCATGTTCGTGATGTGCACTGGGTCCAGATAATGAGGTGAACCCTTATGTCCTCCTCTCACTCAGATGGTCAGTCTATGGGACATTTAAATGGATCCTCTCACTCAGCTGTTTGTTCTATGGAGAGGTCTTTTCCCAGCTCTCTTTTCTCACCTCACACATACTCTGTCTCTGTCTCTCTGTCGCTCTCTCTCTCCCCCCCTCCCTCCCCCTCTCCCCCCCCTCTCTCTCTCTCTCTCTCTCTCTCCCCTCTCCCTCTCCCATCCCCTCTCTCTCTCTCTCCCCCCCTCTCCCTCATGTATGATAATGGTGATGTGGGATTCTGTTTGAAGCTCAGTAATGAGGAACAAATGGAGCATAAATCGGTTTGTGTTGATTGTGTTGTTTTTGTGCCGGTGTCAGAGTGAGTGTGTGTGTGTGTGTGTGTGTGTGTGTGTGTGTGTGTGTGTGTGTGTGTGTGTGTGTGTGTGTGTGTGTGTGTGTGTGTGTGTGTGTGTGTGTGTGTGTGTGTGTGTGTGTGTGTGTGTGTGTGTGTGTGTGTGTGTGTGTGTGTGTGTGTGTGCGCGCGCGTGTCTGAGTGCATTTGAGTGTTTGTGAATCTATGCGTGTGTATGTGTGTTTGCGGTTTACACACTGCGTTCCTTAAGGAAACAAACAAATTGTTCTGAGTCACTCTCTTTGACAGGCATACTGATCAGATTTCACGGCTCAGCTCATCTAGATTCCAAGCGTGTCTCTAAAACTCGCCCCAAACTGTTCCTGACATGTGTGTGTTTCCACAGCAACAGGCAGGTTCCACAGGAACACAAAAGGTGTGGAGCAATGACTTCTGACGTCGAGGTCAGAGGTTGTGCAGTTGTCATGGTAACACATGTCCCACACAAACACTGGTACTTTACTTGATCTTTCAGAATCAAAGGAATGGCAGAGAGGAGTTGTCACTGTAGTTCATCACCAAGCTATCAGACAGGTGCACACAGGCACAGACACACACACACAATAAGAACTTGTAAGTAAGCATTTCACTGTAATGTTTACACCTGTTTTATGCTGTGCACCCACCAACACTTTGATTTGATATAACACACTAGTACAGTGAAATGAGAAAGTAAGTTAGCCATATGCAGAGTCAGTTCCAGGGTCAGTAGCCATATGCAGAGTCAGTTCCAGGGTCAGAAGCCATATGCAGGGTCAGTTCCAGGGTCAGTAGCTATATGCAGGGTCAGTTCCAGGGTCAGTAGCTATATACAGGGTCAGTAGCTATATACAGGGTCAGTAGCTATATACAGGGACAGTTCCAGGGTCAGTAGCTATATACAGGGTCAGTTCCAGGGTCAGTAGCTATATGCAGGGTCAGTTCCAGGGTCAGTAGCTATATACAGGGTCAGTTCCAGGGTCAGTAGCTATATGCAGGGTCAGTTCCAGGGTCAGTAGCTATATACAGGGTCAGTAGCTATATACAGGGTCAGTAGCTATATGCAGGGTCAGTTCCAGGGTCAGTAGCTATATACAGGGTCAGTTCCAGGGTCAGTAGCTATATGCAGGGTCTGTTCCAGGGTCAGTAGCTATATACAGGGTCAGTTCCAGGGTCAGTAGCTATATACAGGGTCAGTTCCAGGGTCAGTAGCTATATGCAGAGTCAGTTCCAGGGTCAGTAGCTATATGCAGGGTCAGTTCCAGGGTCAGTAGCTATATGCAGGGTCAGTTCCAGGGTCAGTAGCTATATACAGGGTCAGTTCCAGGGTCAGTAGCTATATACAGGGTCAGTTCCAGGGTCAGTAGCTGTACGCAGGGTCAGTAGTTATATACAGGGTCAGTTCCAGGGTCAGTAGCTATATGCAGAGTCAGTTCCAGGGTCAGTAGCTATATACAGGGTCAGTTCCAGGGTCAGTAGCTATATACAGGGTCAGTTCCAGGGTCAGTAGCTATATACAGGGTCAGTAACTATATGCAGGGTCAGTAGCTATATACAGGGTCAGTTCCAGGGTCAGTAGCTATATGCAGACTGTATGTGTATGTGTGCGTATATATATATATGATGAGACAGCCTACAAGGAGAAGGTCAGTGACTTGGCAGTGCGGTGCCGGTCAACACTCCTAAGGCCGTGGGGCCTGTGACGGTGAGACAGCCTACAAGGAGAAGGTCAGTGACTTGGCAGTGCGGTGCCGGGAAAATAAGTCACTGACCTTCTCCTTGTAGGCTGTCTCATCGTCACAGGCCCCACGGCCTTAGGAGTGTTGACCTGATTAAAAACCTTAAATCTCGTTGGTCTCTGAGAGCAAGATAACCGTAACTTCTTCGAGGAAAAGATCATGATAATTAGAAAGCAAATTACGGACTCCTCTTTAAATCTGCGTATTCCTCCAAAGCACAGCTGTCCTGAGTATGCACAACTCTGTCAGGACCTAGGATCAAGGGAGACACTCAAGTGTTTTAGTACTATATATATCTCTTAACACAATGATGAAAATAATCATGGCCTCTAAAACTTCAAGCTGCATACTGGACCCTATTCCAACTAAACTACAGAAAGAGCTGCTTTCTGTGCTTGGCCCTCCTATGTTGAACATAAAAAACGTCTCTCTATCCACCGGATGTGTACCAAACTCACTAAAAGTGGCAGTAATAAAGCCTCTCTTGAAAAAGCCAAACCTTGACCCAGAAAATATAGAAAACTATCGGCCTATATCGAATCTCCCATTCCTGTCAAAAGAAAATTGAACAAGCTGTTGCGCAGCAACTCACTGCCTTCCTATGGACAAACAATGTATACGAAATGCTTCAGTCTGGTTTTAGACCCCATCATAGCACTGAGACTGCACTTGTGAAGGTGGAAAATTACCTTTTTATGGTATCAGACCGAGGCTCTGCATCTGTCCTCGTGCGCCTAGACCTTAGTGCTGCTTTTGATACCATCGATCACCACATTCTTTTGGAGAGATTGGAAACCCAAATTGGTCTACACGGACAAGTTCTGGCCTGGTTTAGATCTTATCTGTTGGAAAGATATCAGTTTGTCTCTGTGGATGGTTTGTCCTCTGACAAATCAACTGTAGATTTCGGTGTTCCTCAAGGTTCCGTTTTAGGACCACTATTGTTTTCACTATATATTTTACCTCTTGGGGATGTCATTCAAAAACATAATGTTAACTTTCACTGCTATGCGGATGACACACAGCTGTACATTTCGATGAAACATGGTGAAGCCCCAAAATTGTCCTCGCTGGAAGCCTGTGTTTCAGACATAAGAAAGTGGATGGCTGCAAACCTTCTACTTTTAAACTCGGACAAAACAGAGATGCTTGTTCTAGGTCCCAAGAAACAGAGAGATCTTCTGTTGAATCTGACAATTAATAATGATGGTTGTACAGTCGTCTCAAATAAAACTGTGAAGGATCTCAGCGTTACTCTGGACCCTGATCTCTCTTTTGACGAACATATCAAGACTGTTTCAAGGGCAGCTTTTTTTCCATCTACGTAACATTGCAACAATTAGAAACCTTCAGTCCAAAATTAATCCATGCTTTTGTCACTTCTATATTAGACTACTGCAATGCTCTACTTTCCACCTACCCGGAATAAAGCACAAAATAAATTTTTGTTAGTGCTAAACACAGCTGCTAGAATCTTGACAAGAACCATAAAGCCTCTCTACTGGCTTCCTGTTAAGGCTAGGGCTGAATTCAAGGTTTTACTGCTAACCGACAAAGCATTACATGGGCTTGTTCGTACCTATCATTCCGATTTTGTCCTGCCGTACATACCTACACGTATGCTACGGTCACAAGACGCAGGCCTCCTTATTGTCCCTAGAATTTCTAAGCAAACAGCTGGAGGCAGGGCTTTCTCCTATAGAGCTCAATTTTTATGGAGTGGTCTGCCTATCCATGTGAGAGACGCAGACTCGGTCTCAACCTTTAAGTCTTTATTGAAGACTCATCTCTTCAGTAGGTCTAAGATTGAGTGTAGTCTGGCCCAGGAGTGTGAAGGTGAATGGAAAGGCACTGGAGCAACGAATCGCCCCTGCTGTCTCTGCCTGGCCGGTTCCCCTCTCTCCACTAGGATTCTCTGCCTCTAACCCTATTACAGGGGCTGAGTCACTGGCCTACTGGTGCTCTTCAATGCCGTCCCTAAGAGGGGTGCGTCACTTGAGTGTGTTGAGTCACTGTCGTGGTCTTCCTGTCTGGGTTGGCGCCCCCCTTTGGGCTGTGCCGTGGCGGATATCGTTGTGGGCTATGCTCGGCCTTGTCTCAGGTGAATTTTGTCCCATTCCTCCTGACAGAGCTGGTATAACTGAGTCAGGTTTGTAGGCCTCCTTGCTCGCACACGCTTTTGCTACAACTTTGGAAGTATGCTTGGGGTCATTGTCCATTTGGAAAACCCATTTGCAACCAAGCATTAACTTCCTGACTGACGTCTTGAAATGTTGCTTCAATATATCCACCTAATTTTCCACCCTCATGATGCCATCTATTTTGTGAAGTGCACCAGTCCCTCCTGCAGCAAAGCACCCCCACAACATGATGCTGCCACCCGCGTGCTTTACGGTTGGGATGGTGTTCTTCGGCTTGCAAGCCTCCCCCTTTTTCCTCCAAACATAACGATGGTCATTATGGCCAAACAGTTCTATTTTTGTTTCATCAGACCAGAAGACATTTCTCCAAAAAGGGCCATCTTTGTGCAGTTGCAACCCGTAGTCTGGCTTTTTTTATGGCAGTTTTGGAGCAGTGGCTTCTTCCTTGCTGAGCGGCCTTTCAGGTTATCTCGATATAGAACTCGTTTTACTGTGGATATAGATACTTTTGTACCCGTTTCCTCCATCATCTTCACAAGGTCCTTTGCTGCTGTTCTGGGATTGATTTGCACTTTTCGCACAAAAGTACGTTCATCTCTAGGAGACGAGTCTCCTTCCTGAGCGGTATGACGGCTGCGTGGTCCCATGGTGTTTATACTTGCGTACTATTCTTTGTACAGATGAACGTGGTATCTTCAGGTGTTTGAGAATTGCTCCCAAGGATGAACCAGACTTGTGGAGGTCTACAATTGTTTTTCTGAGGTCTTGGCTGATTTCTTTAGATTTCTCCATGATGTCAAGCAAAGAGGCACTGAGTTTGAAGGTAAGCCTTGAAATACATCCACAGGTACACCTCCAATTGACTCAAATGATGTCAATTAGCCTATCAGAAGCTTCTAAAGCCATGACATAATTTTCTGGAATTTCCCAAGCTGTTTAAAGGCACAGTCAACTTAGTGTATGTAAACTTCTGACCCACTGGAATTGTGATACAGTGAATTATAAGTGAAATTATCTGTCTAGGTATACAATTGTTGGAAAAATGACTTGTGTCATGCACAAAGTAGATGTCCTAACTGACTTGCCAAAACTATAGTTTATTAACAAGAAACCGGTTTCAATGACTCCAACCTAAGTGTATGTAAACTTCCGACTTCACCTGTAGGTGTTTGTGTCCTCAGCCGTAACTTTGGGGTTAGCTGCAAAAAGCCATGTCCTTTAGCTCAGCGCCAACTCTTTAGATTGGGGAAGCAGCGAAACTTCACTGTGGGGACAATGTCGGTGATGCATTTCCTAAGGAAGCATAAGACGTAGGGGGTTACCTCTTCAATGCTATCGGCGGAGTCCCGGAACATATTCTAGTCAGTGCTAGCAAAGAAGTCTTGTAGCATAGACTCCGAAACAGAGGACCATTTCTTTACGGAGCGCTTCACGAGTACTTCCTGTTTGAGCTTCTCGTTGTAAACAGGAAGCAGGAGTATAGAGTCATGATCTGATTTGCCGAAGGGAGTTGGAGGGGGCTTTGTATATTTGCTTATGGGTAGAGTAACAGTGATCTAGGACTTTATAGCCAAAAGTGGCAAAGGAGACGTGTGGATTGATGTTGGGCATTATATGTCTTAATGACGCGGAAATAAAATCACCGGCAACAAGGAAAGCAGCCTCCGTGTGCATAGTTTCCTGCTTGTTTATAGCCTCGTACAGTTCGTTAACTGCCAGCTTGTGATTTGTACTGTAATATCCTGAAGTGGAATATATACTGCAGTCAACAGATGAAAACTCTCTTGGGTGGTAGAAGGGTTGGCATTTGACCAAATCAAATCAAATCACATTGTTATTGGTCACATACACACGGTTAGCAGATGTTAATGCGAGTGAAGTGAAGTGCTTGTGCTTCTAGTTCCGACAGTGCAGTAATATCTAACAAGTAATCTAACAATTCCACAACAACTACCTTATACACACAAATGTAAAGGGATGGAATAAGAATATGTACATATAAATATATGGATGAAATATGGCCGAGCGGCATTGGCAAGATGCAATAGATGGTATATAAATACAGTATATATATATATATATATATATATATATATATATATATATATATATATATATATATATATATATATATATATATATGACATGAGTAATGTAAGATATGTAAACATTATTAAAGTGGCATTATTTAAAGTGACTAGTGATCCATTTATTAAAGTGGCCAATGATTTGAGTCCGTATGTAGGCTGCAGCCTCTCAGTGTTAGTGTTTAACAGTCTGATGGCTTTGAGACCGTCAGGTATTCCAAGACGGGTGAACAATGGGTCGAGACTTCCACTGCGCTAGAGTCAACAAACCATTTGCTGTTGATGAAGAGGCATACCTCTCTCCCTCGATTTCCCTGAATCCAATGTCCTGTTTGCTTGGTGGATGGAGAATCCATCGACTTGGATAGCCATGGGGGTTATCTTGTCTGAAAGCCATGTATCAGAAAAGCTGAGAATATTGCAGTTACAAGAGTCCCGTTGGTAGCAAATCCGTGATCAGAGGGCATCCATATTTGTATCAAGTGACTGTACATTGGCCAATAGGATAGAGGGAAGAGGTAGCCAGTTTTACCATCACCTGAACCTCCCCCTCTCCTGGTTCTTCTTCGCCTGCGTTTCCTATTGGATAGCCGGAAAACTGTATCGGAATACACAAAGAGCCCAGGGCAGATGAGTCAAAGTCGAAGTTGAAGCCGGCATTGAGGTTAGTAACTGCCAATCTGATGTTAAAGAGTTCTTGTCGATCATTAAAAAAAAAGAAACGCCCAAAAAAGTAACAAAAAATAGAAAAGTTGGGTCCATTCAGAACGGCACCATCTTCCCAAACAGAACTCTGTGAGTAGGAACACAAAGTCATGATGTCCCAGCCACAACTCTTTGATGAGGGGTCAACATCATAACCAGAGGATCAGTAGACAGATTCCTGGTTAGGTTAACTACTGATTTTCATACATGGTTAAGCTTCCTGGTTAGGCTAACTACTACTCTCAATACATGGTTTAGACAGATTCCTGGTTAGGC
The DNA here is from genome assembly GCF_965601325.2 of Salmo salar. NCBI lineage: Eukaryota > Metazoa > Chordata > Actinopteri > Salmoniformes > Salmonidae > Salmo > Salmo salar. The sequence continues at coordinate 85,482,799 of NC_138310.1, forward strand.
TAACTACCGATCTCCATACATGATTCAGCTTCCTGTACAGTCGCTCTGGATAAGAGCGTCTGCTAAAAATGACTAAAATGTAAATGTAAAATGGACACCTGCGGGTAGATTTAGCCTTCCCTGTAGCTCAGTTGGTAGAGCATGGTGTTTGCAACACCAGGGTTGTGGGTTCGATTCCCACGGGGGGCCAGCACAGAAAAATAATGTATGAAATGAAATGTATGCATTCACTACTGTAAGTCGCTCTGGATAAGGGCGTCTGCTAAATGACTAAAATGTAAAATGTAAAAATGGTTAGGCTAACTACTGATCTCAATACATGGTTCAGACAGTGTCTTGGTAATGCTAACCACTGATCACAATATATGGTTCAGACAGTGTCTTGGTAATGCTAACCACTGATCACAATATATGGTTCAGACAGTGTCTTGGTAATGCTAACCGCTGATCACAATATATGGTTCCGACAGTGTCTTGGTAATGCTAACCGCTGATCACAATATATGGTTCAGACAGTGTCTTGGTAATGCTAACCACTGATCACAATATATGGTTCAGCATCGAGGAGGACACACACTTCAGCTCAGATCTAACAACTACAGCTATTCCCACATCAACTACTGTAGACCAGGGTTATAGTTTGGACATGAGGAAGAAAAACAGATCTAGGAAGAGCCAGTAGTCTCCAGGGATGCGGTAGCTATATGTCTGTAACATGTGCTTGAGTCGCGTGCAACGCCACACATCCCCTTCATCCTCTGGTCTTTACTCTGATCCCTGGGCTCTATGGACACGCACATTCCACAGACACACTCACAAGTCACACACACACCCTTGCATGTGCACACACACATTCCCTGTATAAACCCAATCTCCTCGTTCCCGAGTGGAACGAGACTTGCAAAGTGGGACTTGTAGTGGGACTTGCAAAGCAAACGTCCTATTCTAAATCTTTGTCATACTTCTATTTTTTTAATTAAAGCTACTCGTCCTACACTGTTTAAGCTAGAAACGTCATGCAAACTTTAAAACGTGCAGATCGGTCTTGAATAGTGTGCTTTCATACAACTTTTGGATGTCTTTAATACCTTTTAAACTATTAAGACTTGTGTCCTTCTTTTTGTCCTCCATACACTTTTACAGGATTTCCTCAGCATTCTAAAGGGCCCATTGTGGCATCATGCCTCCCAACATTCTAATCAGCTACTTTAACCACTTTGCCAACAACTTAGACAAAAAGTTAGAGCGTATGAAATCTTCCTCTATTTCTCTGCTTTTCAAATCTGAGATCGGAACAGGAAAAATATATATTCCAGCAACCAAGCATCAAGCTGTTTTCGTAAACCCATCACCTACCTCTATTAAAGATGCAGTAAGTCATGTCAGAAGCTAGCAGATTCATTACTTACCAACAACAACTGCAAATTCCACTAAAACTACATCACGTTTTAAAGTTCGTCGTCTTAACAACACTATCATTAATCTAACAAATACGTTTTGTGGGTCATAAGGCAGTATTAATTTAGTTTCATAGCATGTTTCTCACACTGGCTTTAGCCACTGAGAGAGCAGGCATGCTAAGGGGAGTTGCCTAGCAACATGCGCCTCGGAGGGAGACAACATCTTCATAGCGTAACAAATTCCCATGATTTGTGAATCTGTTCAGATTGAACAGATAGCGTGACAGCTAAAAAAATTGCCCCACAACCCAAAGTTATACGGTTGATATAGTAATTATTTCACTACATTTAACTTTGAATATATTTAACTGTTTTGTTTAACACTTTTGAAACATCTTCAAATACCAGTATTTTAAAAACAGGTAAAGCATGTCCCACAATTTTATTTCATGGAAAATTACAATCTAGTGCACGCACAAACACACACACACACACACACACACACACACACACACACACACACACACACACACACACACACACACACACACACACACACACACACACACACACACACACACACACACACACACACACACACACACACACACACACACCTCATGCAGTGGTGCATTAGCGTAGAGTGAGGTTAGTTCTGCACGCGAGGTGGGAGCGTCACTCATCATTCTGAAGGAGTGTCATTCCCAGAGTCAGTCTGACAGGGAACTCCACTCCCCCTCTGTCATATTACATCTCAGGGCTGAGGGACAGGCACTGCCACAGCAGAGACATGACAGCTCCAAATCACACATACACGCAAGCACACACAAAAAATGTTCCCACACACGGTGAAAATTATTTGGAAGTCAGGAGTGGTGATATGTAGGGGTACAGCAGCAGAAGACAGGAGTGGTGATATGTAGGGGTACAGCAGCAGAAGACAGGAGTGGTGATATGTAGGGGTACAGCAGCAGAAGACAGGAGTGGTGATATGTAGGGGTACAGCAGCAGAAGACAGGAGTGGTGATATGTAGGGGTATAGCAGCGGAAGACAGGAACAGAGAGGAGGAATGTAAGGGGAGGGAGAAAGCATTAGTGGAATAAAGGGTGGTTTATCTTGAGACTGTCAGCTCAGGCAGCCCTAAGAGGAGGGAGACAGCATTAGTGGAATAAAGAGTGGTTAATCTTGAGACTGTCAGGTCTTGATGATCAGGGCGGGCTGATATTTACCATATTAAAATAATTCCTGTATGCCGTGCGGGTGAGCCCATGTGCGCCCGTGGCTGGGTGGGGTTGTTCTGTAGTTGCGTAGTTCAAATCAAATCAAACTTTATTTGTCACATGCGCCGAATACAACAAGTGTAGACCTTACCGTGAAATGCTTACTTACAAGCCTTTAACCAACAGTGCAGTTCAAGAAGAGTTAAGAAAATATTTACCAAATAGACTAAAGTGAAAATAACAATAACGTGGCTATATACAGGGGGTACCGGTACCGAGTCAGGGTGGAGGCTATATACAGGGGGTACCGGTACAGAGTCAGTGTGGAGGCTATATACAGGGGGTACCGGTACCGAGTCAGGGTGGAGGCTATATACAGGGGGTACCGGTACCGAGTCAGGGTGGAGGCTATATACAGGGGGTACCGGTACCGAGTCAGGGTGGAGGCTATATACAGGGGGTACCGGTACCGAGTCAGGGTGGAGGCTATATACAGGGGGTACCGGTACCGAGTCAGGGTGGAGGCTATATACAGGGGGTACCGGTACCGAGTCAGTGTGGAGGCTATATACAGGGGGTACCGGTACCGAGTCAGTGTGGAGGCTATATACAGGGGGTACCGGTACCGAGTCAGTGTGGAGGCTATATACAGGGGGTACCGGTACCGAGTCAGTGTGGAGGCTATATACAGGGGGTACCGGTACCGAGTCAGGGTGGAGGCTATATACAGGGGGTACCGGTACCGAGTCAGGGTGGAGGCTATATACAGGGGGTACCGGTACCGAGTCAGGGTGGAGGCTATATACAGGGGGTACCGGTACCGAGTCAGGGTGGAGGCTATATACAGGGGCTACCGATACCGAGTCAGTGTGGAGGCTATATACAGGGGGTACCGGTACCGAGTCAGGGTGGAGGCTATATACAGGGGCTACCGGTACCGAGTCAGTGTGGAGGCTATATACAGGGGGTACCGGTACCGAGTCAGTGTGTGGGGGTACAGGTTAGTTGAGGTAATTTGTACATGTAGGTACGGGTGAAGTGACTATGCATAGATAATAAACCCATTTGATTAATTGTTCAGCAGTCTTATGGCTTGGGGGTAGAAGCTGTTAAGGAGCCTTTTGGTCCTAGACCTGGCACTCCGGTACCGCTTGCCGTGCGGTAGTAGAGAAAACAGTCTATGACTTGGGTGACTGGAGTCTCTGACAATTTTATGGGCTTTCCTCTGACCGCCTACTATATACAGTTGAAGTCGGAAGTTAACATACACCTTAGCCAAATACATTTAAACTAATTTTTCACAATCCCTGACATTTAATCCTAGTAAAAATTCCCTGTCTTAGGTCAGTTAGGATCACCACTTTATTTTAAGAATGTGAAATGTCAGAATAATAGTAGAGAGAATGATTTATTTCAGCTTTTATTTCTTTCATCATATTCCCAGCGGGTCAGAAGTTTACATACACTCAATTAGTATGTGGTAGCATTGCCTTTAAATTGTTTAACTTGGGTCAAACGTTTCGGGTAGCCTTCCACAAGCTTCTCATAATAAGTTGGGTGAATTTTGGCCCATTCCTCCTGACAGAGCTGGTGCAACTGTAACAGGTTTGTAGGCCTCCTTGCTCACACATGCTTTTTCAGTTCTGCCCACAATTTCAGTAGGATTGAGGTCTGGGCTTTGTGATGGCCACTCCAATACCTTGACTTTGTTGTCCTTAAGCCATTTTGCCGCAATTTTGGAAGTATGCTTGGGGTCATTGTCCATTTAGAAGACCCATTTGCGACCAAGCTTCAACTTCCTGACTGATGTCTTGAGATGTTGCTTCAATATATCGACATAATTTTTCACCCTCATGATGCCATCTATTTTGTGAAGTGCATCAGTCCCTCCTGCAGCAAAGCACCCCCACAACATGATGCTGCCACCCTCGTGCTTCACAGTTGGGATGGTGTTCTTTGGCTTGCAAGACTCCCCCTTTTTCCTCCAAACATAATGATGGTCATTATGGCCAAACAATTATATATTTTTTTCATCAGACCAGAGGACATTTGTCCAAAAAGTACGATCTTTGTCCCCATGTGCAGTTGCAAACCGTAGCCTGACTCTTTTATGGCAGTTTTGGAGCAGTGGCTTCTTCCTTGCTGAGCGGCCTTTCAGGTTATGTCGATATAGAACTCGTTTTACTGAGGATATAGACACTTTTGTACCTGTTTCCTCCAGCATCTTTACAAGGTCCTTTGCTGTTGTTCTGGGATTGATTTGCACTTTTCGCACAAAAGTACGTTCATCTCTAGGAGACAGAACACGTCTCCTTCCTGAGCGGTATGACGGCTGCGTGGTCCCATGGTGTTTATACTTGCATACTATTGTTTGTACAGATGAACGTGGTACCTTCAGGCGTTTGGAAATTGCTCTCAATGATGAACCAGACTTGTGGAGGTCTACAATTTTTTTCGGAGGTCTTGGCTGATTTCTTTTGATTTTCCCATGATGTCAAGCAAAGAGGCACTGCGTTTGAAGGTAGGCCTTGAAATACATCAACAGGTACACCTCCAATTGACTGAAATTATGTCAATTAGCCTATCAGAAGCTTCTAAAGCCATGACATAATTTTCTGGAATTTTCCAAGCTGTTTAAAGGCACAGTCAACTTAGTGTATGTAAACTTCTGACCCACTGGAATTGTGATACAGTGAATTTTAAGTGAAATAATCTGTCTGTAAACAATTGTTGGAAAAATTGCACAAAGTAGATGTCCTAACCGACTTGCCAAAACTATAGTTTGTTAACAAGAAATTTGTGGAGTGGTTGAAAAACGAGTTTTAATGACTCCAACCTAAGTGTATGTAAACTTACGACTTTCAACTGTAGGTCCTGGATGGCAGGAAGCTTGGCCCCAGCGATGTACTGGGCCATACACACTACCCTCTGTAGTGCCTTACGTTCAGATGCCGAGCAATTGCCATACCAGGTGGTGATGCAACTGCTCAGGATGCTCTCGATGGTACAGCAGTAGAAGTTTTTGAGGATCTGGGGACCCATGCTAAATCTTTTCAGTCTCCTGAGGGTGAAAAGGTTTAATTGTGCCCTCTTCACGACTGTGTTTGGACCATGATAGTTCATTAGTTGTGTGCATGCATGTGTGTGTGTGTGTGTGTGTGTGTGCGTCTCTGGTTTGGCGGGACCTCCCTTTAGGACAAGACACGTCACTAAGGAAGGATAAACTGTGTATTTTATAGTATTTATGATAGCAGAGATATGACTGAAGCAGGTTAAATGGTGTATTTTATAGTAATTATGATAGTGGAGACATGAAGCAGGATAAATTGTGTATTTTATAGTTATTTTGATAGCAGAGACATGAATGAAGGAGATGGATAGTTATTTTGATAGCAGAGACATGACTGAAGGAGATGGATAGTTATTTTGATAGCAGAGACATGAATGAAAGAGATGGATAGTTATTATGATAGCAGAGACATGAATGAAAGAGATGGATAGTTATTATGATAGCAGAGACATGAATGAAAGAGATGGATAGTTATTATGATAGCAGAGACATGAATGAAAGAGATGGATAGTTATTATGATAGCAGAGACATGACTGAAGGAGATGGATAGTTATTATGATAGCAGAGACATGAATGAAAGAGATGGATAGTTATTATGATAGCAGAGACATGACTGAAGGAGATGGATAGTTATTATGATAGCAGAGACATGAATGAAAGAGATGGATAGTTATTATGATAGCAGAGACATGACTGAAGGAGATGGATAGTTATTATGATAGCAGAGACATGAATGAAGGAGATGGATGGTTATTATGATAGCAGAGACATGAATGAAAGAGATGGATAGTTATTATGATAGCAGAGACATGAATGAAAGAGATGGATAGTTATTATGATAGCAGAGACATGAATGAAAGAGATGGATAGTTATTATGATAGCAGAGACATGACTGAAAGAGATGGATAGTTATTTTGATAGCAGAGACATGACTGAAGGAGATGGATAGTTATTATGATAGCAGAGACATGAATGAAGGAGATGGATAGTTATTATGATAGCAGAGATATGAATGAAAGAGATGGATAGTTATTACGATAGCAGAGATATGAATGAAAGAGATGGATAGTTATTATGATAGCAGAGACATGAATGAAAGAGATGGATAGTTATTATGATAGCAGAGACATGAATGAAAGAGATGGATAGTTATTATGATAGCAGAGACATTAATGAAGGAGATGGATAGTTATTATGATAGCAGAGACATTAATGAAAGAGATGGATAGTTATTATGATAGCAGAGACATGAATGAAAGAGATGGATAGTTATTATGATAGCAGAGACATTAATGAAGGAGATGGATAGTTATTATGATAGCAGAGACATTAATGAAGGAGATGGATAGTTATTATGATAGCAGAGACATTAATGAAAGAGATGGATAGTTATTATGATAGCAGAGACATGAATGAAAGAGATGGATAGTTATTATGATAGCAGAGACATTAATGAAGGAGATGGATAGTTATTATGATAGCAGAGACATTAATGAAGGAGATGGATAGTTATTATGATAGCAGAGACATTAATGAAGGAGATGGATAGTTATTATGATAGCAGAGACATGAATGAAAGAGATGGATAGAGCGTTTAACCAACAGAGCTATCAGCCCACACACACACTCCCTGATTCGGAACCTATTCTGAACCCACAATGCCACACTTCCACGGAATCTAAACAGGAACACAGAAACTCTCTGTGACTTTACACTGGCTGCTGTGTTCCTTTATATTCCCTCCAAAGAGGAGGATGGAGAAAATCAAGAGGTGATGGAGTGAAGAAAGAGAGGAAGCAATCAGAATAAAGACAGCGAGGGAGAGCAGATGCTGGAGAAGGAGAGGAGGAATAGGTGGGGCAAAGAAAGGAAAACACACAAGGAGAGAATAAGGTTAAAAGGATAGAAAGGATGCTATACAGCAGGACAGACCAAAGTCCAAAGAGACAGCTGCTGGTCTGGTCGAGACACAGAGAGACAGCTGCTGGTCTGGTCGAGGCACAGAGAGACAGCTGCTGGTTGAGACACAGAGAGACAGTTGCTGGTTGAGACACAGAGAGACAGCTGCTGGTCTGGTTGAGACACAAGGAGACAGCTGCTGGTTGAGACACAGAGAGACAGCTGCTGGTCTGGTTGAGACACAAGGAGACAGCTGCTGGTTGAGACACAGAGAGACAGCTGCTGGTCTGGTTGAGACACAAGGAGACAGTTGCTGGTTGAGACACAAGGAGACAGCTGCTGGTTGAGACACAGAGAGACAGCTGCTGGTCTGGTTGAGACACAGAGAGACAGCTGCTGGTTGAGACACAGAGAGACAGCTGCCAGTTGAGACACAGAGAGACAGTTGCTGGTTGAGACACAGAGAGATAGCTGGTGGTCTGGTTGAGACACAGAGAGACAGCTGCTGGTTGAGACACAGAGAGACAGTTGCTGGTTGAGACACAGAGAGATAGCTGGTGGTCTGGTTGAGACACAGAGAGACAGCTGCTGGTTGAGACACAGAGAGACAGCTGCTGGTCTGGTTGAGACACACAGGAGGCATGCGAGAGGCAGAGAGTTTGAAGTGTCTGAAGTATTGTGCCTGGCTGGTCCAACCCATCATGACTAGTATAACTCTAAAGCTGCTGTTATACGACACAACTTATTGATTGCTTAGTGAAACACACTGCAACTAATCAGCAACACATCTGCAACTTGGTTAGATCCAGTTGAAACTTTGCAACTTTGTGCAACTAGTTGCAAGCAACAGCCAATCAAAACAAACACTTTTGTCACATGATCCATTTGAAGGTTCAGAATATCGACCCAGTTGTCATGTCAACACAGCTGTCAGTGCTGCCCAGCACAACCCGCAATGACAGAACAGAGACTAGCACAACAGGAGATGTATGCAAATTATTCTACATGGCTTTGCAGTCAATACATTTCATTTTGAAAGTGAACTCAAACCTCTCCCTAACCAATTTCAACTGAAATTGTCCACGATGAACTATGCTAGCTAGCTTAGTTTGTTGCTAGCTTGGTTAGCTTGTTGGTGTTGCTGGTGTTTGCAATGTCATTTTGGCTAGCTAGCTAAATTGTACAGGCTACATTTCTTCTATATCCTTGCTACAATAAACAAACAGTTGGATAAACAAATAATTAGTGAAACCACGATGTAATGCAGCCGATGACATGGGGTGAGTTTAGAATTCTCAAACAAGCAGCTTCACTTTGATTGGCTGTTGCATGCGATTTCAATTGCGTTTGAGTTGCTTCATGTAACAGCAAAATAACTTTTTTACTTACCTATTTTTTAATTAACACTTTTTTTTTCTTCTTAAAAACCTCTTAAAGCATTGTTGGTTAAGGGCTTGTAAGTAAGCATTTCACTGTAAGGTCTACACCTGTTGTATTCGGCGCATGTGACAAATACAATTTGATTTGATATGATGTCACTTGCAACTGTAACTCAAATTGTGTGAGAGTTGCTTTGTGTAACCCCAGCCTGAGGACGTGTGTAATGTCACAGTGTTGTACGTGTCTAGGTGATGTCATGTGGTGTTTGGTATTTTATTAGGATCCCCATTAGCTATTGCGAAAGCAGTTTAGTTGGTCTGTTATGCAGAAAATGTCTTTCCTGAATCCTATGACATTGCTGTGATTGGTTGGGAGACAGGAACTGTAAATCCAAGGCTGACTCTGACCTGCTCTATTCCACCACAGCACATTCCATATTCCAACTGCCTCACAGGAGGGGCTGTTTATTTGGCTGTTTATTTGGCTGTTTGCATGTGTTCATGATGTATTTGTCTGCGTGTATGTGTGTGTAAACGCCTCGCATGCAAGTACATCTTTATGGCATATCTACTTACATGAGTTTCTGCTCCACGTTCTCTCTCTCCGTCCTGATCCTCTGGAGTTCGACACACACACTCCTCAGCTCCTCCCTGAGCACTGTGAGAGGAAGAGAGAGAGTGAGAGAGAGAGATGGAAAGAGATAACTCTACACCCAGGAATGGGGAAAGAGAGGGAGATAGAATGAGAGAGTCATCTATCACTTCAGCACCCAGAAACCTGAAAGACTGATGAAACCATCCAGTCTGTCTGGCTACCGGAGACAGAGAAAGAAAACAACGGCACGAAAGGGAAACATGAGCGTGCTTCAAAAGAAGGGAGAAGAAGAGAAGAGCAAGAGGGATAAGGAGAAAGAGAGCGAGAGAGAGAGCGAGAGAGAGATAGAGGGAGAGAGAGAGAGAGAGAGAGAGAGAGAGAGAGAGGAGATATGAAGGTAGAGAAATTATAGAAAGGGTAGAAGTAGAAACGTATTTTATTTTTTGTCTGTCAGGTCAACGTAAATAGGGATATTCCGATCCTTTTGAGAAGTGTAATTTGACAGAAGTTTAACATTCTGTCATAAAGAGCACATGTTCAACTTAATAAAAAACACATTTTTTCCATCTCAAGAGGGTAAAAAGAAGAAGACTATAATAAATGCCCCAAAAAGTAACAGGGTTGACAATTTCATCTTAAAATCAGCCATTAATCCCCTGGAAGCTTGTTGTGTGCAACAAGGAGTGGCAATTGACCCTTTGCTAGCCCTGCCCCCTTGGTTACTGCTGCAACCTCCAACAGCATTTTCCCAGGAAGCCCAATTCCCCCTTCAACCACTGGCTAAATCCCCTCACAATCATGGGTGGATTGGCCAGAAGGGCCAATGTTTTATTGGTCAGCCTGTTGCGTGCTTTGGTGTGTGTGTTCCCAAACAAGGACCAGTTGCGTTCTGAGGCGGCTGATGTTAGTGGGATTTGGAGGGTGATGGAGGCAACAGGGGAAAGAGCCTCAGATCCACAAAGTCCCTTCCACCAGATGACTGATGAGATATGTTGGCACGACTGCCATATTGCATCTCCATCCCAAAGCCCTTGCTTGGAAGTGCACTTCGCCAGACTGCCAAGAACCTTGCCCTCATCCAGGCCAAGGTGGCGAGACACGGTAGTGATGACACCATAGGCCTTGTTGATCTCTGCACCAGACAGGATGTGCTTGCTAGCATACTTGGGGTCCAACATGTACGCTGCAGCGTGTATGGTCTTCAGGCAGAAGTCTTCACGCTTTTTAATGTATTTCAGAACTGCAGTTTCCTCTGCTTGGCTCAACAGTAAAGTGGGCAGGGCAGTACGAATTTCTTCTCTTATATCTGCAAGCAGACTCTGAACATCAGACAGGATGGCATTGTCTCCCTCAATCCTTGCAATGGCTACTGCTATAGCTTTCAGGAGTTTCAGGCTGCGTAACACTCTTTCCCAAAATAGATCATCCAGGAGGATCCTCTGATGGGGCTGTCCATATCGGCAGACTGATATGGCCATTTCTTGGAGAGAATCCTTCTCCCTCCAGGAGACTGTCAAACATGATGACAACACCCCACCCCCCCCAACGGGTGTTGCTGGGCAGCTTCAATGTGGTGCTCTAATTCTTCTCACTTTGCTTGGTGAGGTAGATTGCTGCTATAACTTGATGACCCTTCACATACCTAACCATTTCGTTGGCTCCATTGTTTTCAGTGTCATGATGTCCTTGAGGAGCAGATTCAATGCATGAGCAGCACAGCCAATGGGTGTGACGTGAGGGTAGGACTCCTCCACTTTAGACGAAGCAGCCTTCATGTTCGCAGCATTGTCTGTCACCAGTGCAAATACCTTCTGTGTTCCAAGGTCATTGATGACTGCATTCAGCTCATCTGCAATGTAGAGACCGGTGTGTCTGTTGTCCCTTGTGTCTGTGCTCTTGTAGAATACTGGTTGAAGGGTGTAGATGATGTAGTTAATTATTCCTTGCCCACGAACATTCGACCACCCATCAGAGATGATTGAAATACAGTCTGCTTTCTCTATGATTTGCTTGACCTTCACTTGAACTCTGCATTCAGCAAATGAAAAGATAAAGCATGTCTGGTTGGAGGGGTGTATGCTGGGCGAAGACATTCAACGTCTGATTCCAGGAGGACCATGAGCTGTTGCTATCGATAAGGTGTCGGATTCATAATTTTCACCTCGAATAGAAGTAGAGGGACTTTTGTCAGAGGTTGCTTGTTGTGAGCGCTGAGGGAACTTTATGCACTTGGCCAGATGATTCTGCATCTTTGTTGCATTCTTCACATATGATTTTGCACAATATTTACAAATGTACACAGCTTTTCCTTCTACACTAGCTACAGTGAAATGTTTCCACACATCAGATAGTGCCCGTGGCATTTTCCTGTAAAGATTAGAAAAAATGAGTAAAAAAACAACAAAAACATGTACAGATAAATAGTTAAGCAGTTAGATTAAACAACTCCTTTGTAAGATAAATGCTTTAAAATGAAACATGTATGGAAACAGGTGAATTAACACTCCTCAGTTAGCAGGCTCAAGCAAGCTAAAACCCACATGGTAGCAAAAACTAACTAGCAGAAATTGTTAACAAGTTAGAAATTATTTAAATACACTTTGCTGTAGGCTACTATTTACTAGTTAACAAAAAATCATGTGTCATTTAAAATATATTCACCCCACCCAGTATTGTAATCAAAACTTACCAGAAAGCATGTAGTCCTTGGCTCAGACAGTGTAGTAGTGTGGGCTCAATAGCATCTCATTAGTGTGCAAGATCTTGAGAATCAGCTGTACATGTGATGGAAGAATGTACTGTGCATGCAGAGGGTTGCAATTCCATTGAATTGGGGATAGTTTAACCAAAATATGTCACAATACCTAGAATGACCTTATGTGTATCCCACAAAAAAAGGTTCACTGTTATAAGCTAACTTTTTTAATGAATTTAAGCAAAATTACCCAAATTCCAGGGCTTAACTTCCCATGGAAAATATCCGGGAAAATTATTTCCGACCCTTTGCAACCCTAGTTCCAGTGAAGGGAAATGTTAACGCTACAGCATACAATGACATTCTAGACCATTCTGTGCTTCCAACTTTGGGGAAGGCCCTTTCCTGTTTCAGCATGACAATGCCCCCGTGCACAAAACGAGGTCCATACAGAAATGATTTTTCAAGATCAGTGTGGAAAAACTTGACTGACTGGCCTGCACAGAGCCCTGACCTCAACCCCATCGAACACCTTTGGGATGAATTGGAACGCCGACTGTTAAATCATCCTAATGAATCTGTTCAATGTGATGTTGGGGGCTGTCTGTGTATTTCAAATGGTTTTATCAATGCTTCTAAATCTCTGTCTCTCTTCAGCCCAGTGAAGCTTTGTGAATTGTAGCAGAGAGGAATAGTCACGTATTTTCCCCCTCATTGGCTAGAGTGGTTCCACCTGATCTCGCCTCCTCCCACCTGCCTTCCATCTTTGAGGACATGTATTTCCATTGTTAGACCAGGTAGTTCAACTTGGCAACATAATAGCTCACATTTGACTGTAGTGACTAGGGACTCTGGTGTAGGATTACATTACATAAACACCGCCATTGGAGGCTGGAATGTCTCATCTAAAATGTAATTCGCTCATCGGAGGGCCCGTCAATGCTTGCTTCAAACGCTGGAAATCTGTCTGCATCCACAAAAATTTGTGCCATTATTCTATGACAAACACAGATGGTTTTATATTGAATTCAATAGATGAAAACAGAGAGAGAAAGAGAGACTCTGACACAGATTTACTGCCTGTTCCTTAATGTTTTGGCTGTATATGTAGCCTAATATTAAACACAGCTAATTGGGCAGGGCGGAACACGACATGCACTATAACTCAGAGGAGGAAGGGGAGGACCATCCTCCTCAATGAATTTCATAAAAATTCTAATTGTAAAACATTGAAAAAGTTATCCTTTTTAGATAAAACTATACTAAATATATTCACGTTGTATTGTATTCTGCATTGTTGGGAAGGGCATGTAAGTAAGCATTTCACTGTTAGTCTACACCTGTTGTTTACGAAGCATCTGACAATTAAAACTGTATTTGATTTGATATTATGTTTGTAGTGTTGCTAACCACTAAATGACTCTGAATTCACGGTCAGCATGCAGTCAAAGCTGTAACCACTTTTGGAAATAACTAGCACTCTCAAATCGTATCCTGATGTCGACAGCAGATGGGCATTGTATTCATAACATTGCTAACTTAGATAGCTAACATACATTTTGAGAAAACAAGTTATATTAAGTGGATGGATAGCTAGCTAGCGTTAGCAACGTTTGGTGGTAAATGAGACAGAGCTAACTAACCAGCTGAGCTAGCAAACAATGTAGCAAAAGTATAATTTCGGATTTAAATAAATCATCCATCAATAGGCTCTGCATTTCAGGAATCACAGTAGCATGTACTCCTGGTGCACTGTTATTTAGCTATTTAAAAAAATTCAAAATTGAAGAAAACTCTAAATTTTTGCAATAGCCCTCATTGGCTTTCATGTGATTTAGACGTGAGCTTGTGTCGGACTCGACGCTCGAGGTGTCGGACTCGACGACAGTTGCTATCCATTGGAGCGCTGCGATTGGTTGCCAAAATGATGGGGCGGTGCTTAGTGAAGGGTCAAATGAAAGCAAGCTTCACAAAAAAAAATGCAATTGTTAAAACATTTTTAGCTTGTCTATATATAGGTAACGTGATATGAACCTCTTTGGGCTAGGTGGGACGCTAGCCAACATCCGTTGAAATTGCAGAGTGCGAAATTCAATATACAAAATGTGTTATATTAAACATTCATGAAAATACAAGTGCCTTACATCGTTTAAAAGTTTAACTTCTTGTTAATCCAGCCGCTTTGTCAGATTTCAAAAAGGCTTTACGGCGAAAGTATACCATGCGATTATCTGAGGACAGCGCCCCGCATACAAAAACATTTTCCACACAAGCAGAGGCGTCACAAAAGTAAGAAATAGCGATAAAATAATTCACTTACCTTTGAAGATCTTCCTCTGTTTGCAATCCCAAGGGTCCCAGCTACATAACAAATGGTCCTTTTGTTCGATAAAGTCCTTCTTTATATCCCAACAAAGTCAGTTTAGTTGGCGCGCTTGATTCAGTAATCCACCGGGTTCCCTCATTCAAAATGCATACAAATGAATCTCAAAAGTTACCAATAAACTTTGTCCAAACAAGTCAAACAACGTTTCTAATCAATCCTCAGGTACCCTAATATGTAAATAAATGATAAAATTTAAGACGGAGAATAGTATGTTCATTCCCGGAGATAAATAACGATGTGCGCGCTCTCATCCACGCACGCCACAATACTACAGCCAAAATGGGAGCCACCTAGAAAAACTACAAATTCTAGCTCATTTAAAAAAAAATAAGCCTGAAACGCTTTCTAAAGACTGTTGACATCTACTGGAAGCCCTAGGAACTGCAATCTGGGAGGTATTCCATTGATATTCCTATAGACAGCCATTTCAATGAGTGGTGAGCTCAAAAAAAAAAAAATATTCTATATGGATTCTCCTTGGGTTTTCGCCTGCCATATCCATTCTGTTATACTCACAGACATTATTTTAACAGTTTGGAAAACTTTAGAGTGTTTTTTATCCAAAACTACCAATTATATGCATATCCTAGCTTCTGGGCCTGAGTAACTGGCAGTTTACTTTGGGCACCTCAGTCATCCAAACTTCTGAATACTGTCCCCTAGCCCGAAGAAGTTATTAATTACAGGATCGGTGGGTCCCCCGTGGGACGGTTGAGCTAAGTAGGCTAATGTGATTAGCATGAGGTTATAAGAAACAAGAACATTTCCCAGGACATAGATATATCTGATATTGGCAGAAAGCTTAAATTCTTGTTCATCTAACTGCTCTGTCCAATTTATAGTACCTATTACAGTGAAAGAATCCCATGCTATTGTTTGAGGAGAGTGCACAGTTATGAACTTGAAAATGTATTAAAAAAATAATTAGGCACATTTGGGCAGTCTTGATATAAACATTTTAACAGAAATGTAATGGTTCATTGGATCAGTCTAAAACTTTGCTCGCACACTGCTGCCATCTAGTGGCCAAAATCTAAATTGTGCCTGGGCTGGAATAATACATTATGGCCTTTCACTTGCATTTCAAAGATGATGGTAAAAAAAAAAGAAATGCAGGTTTTTTCTTTGTATTATCTTTTACCAGATCTAATGTGTTATATTCTCCTACATTAATTTAACATTTCCACAAACTTCAGTGTTTCCTTTCAAATGGTATCAAGAATATGCATATCCTTGCTTCAGGTCCTGAGCTACAGGCAGTTAGATTTGGGTATGTCATTTTAGTCAAAAATTGAAAAAAAGGGGCAGATCCTTAAAAGATTTTAAGGCATTTGTGAAAATTCTATAGCACTATAGAGTGAGAAAGCGGCTGTGCGTTTGGACAATTGATATACACTGCAGTAAATAAACCCTAATAAAAACGTGGCAGTCTCATCCAGGGCTGCGTTCAGTATGTTTTTATGTTCTGGAACATTTCACTGAATGGAAATGGTGCTGTACTGAACAACCAGTTGAAAAATGAGGAGGGGTTGGGTTATGGGTTGGTGAACACTGTCAGCATGGCCACTTCCCTTTAAATACATCAATCATTGCTTCAAGCCACACCCACCAAGCGGGAGAAAACATACCTCAAAGTCTGTTCAAGAACGTTTTTGGGAAACGTGTTGTTCAGTAGAAACCGCTCTGCAACATAGCAAACGTTCAACCAAACTGAACGCACCTCAGGACCGGCCTGTACACAGACCGGTGTGGCACTTTGCCACATGGGCCTGCCATCATTCACTTTGAACTTTACTATGTGTTTACAGGCAGTAGCAATTGTGTGACTTTAGATCACTAGAAAGCATTTGCCAAAAGCCACAAAATACACCTGAATGAATTTCTACAAATATTTAAATACCACCAGTCCTCTTATTTAAATACCACCAGTCCTTGGGAACTTTTAACTTTAAAGTCCTATTGATGAAACTACCATGAACAGGTAGGCTCTCCGTCAGTTGCCTATGCACATCAAGAACCACAACTTATGTTAGCCAGAGCAAGATGAGCTAAAATCTAATGAGGGAACAGTAGGTAAACCCTCTCAAACTTTTTAAGCTTGTTGTTGGTCGTACAAATTGCACTGATAAACGACGGGGAAGAGTAACCTGCTCTCCCTTCTGCAACCCACCTGCCAATGCATACTTGTCCCAACCCACGTTTTGACAACTGAATGGTAACTTGCCTGCCCTCCCATTTGATCAATGCCAAATACATTTGATTGACAACTAAGAGATATGCTAACTGTAGATAACAGTCGTTCAAGTTCCGCATAGCTAGCTAGCAAAGTAATTCACATTTCTTGCTAGCTAACCAAATGTCACCTGTATCTCTAGCTGTAGCCACCGAAAACGATATGGGGGGGAAAAAGATGGCCACTCACCCACTCGTCCAATGACATGATATCCTCCCAGCAGCTAGCTAATATTAGGCTCTGTGTTTTTAGCTTGCTAAATAAATAGCTACAGTGCCTTGCGAAAGTATTCGGCCCCCTTGAACTTTTCGACCTTTTGCCACATTTCAGGCTTCAAACATAAAGATATAAAACTGTAATTTTTTTGTGAAGAATCAACAACAAGTGGGACACAATTATGAAGTGGAACGAAATTTATTGGATATTTCCAACTTTTTTAACAAATAAAAAAACAGAAAAATTGGGCGTGCAAAATTATTCAGCCCCTTTACTTTCAGTGCAGCAAACTCTCTCCAGAAGTTCAGTGAGGATCTCTGAATGATCCAATGTTGACCTAAATGACTAATGATGATAAATAGAATCCACCTGTGTGTAATCAAGTCTCCGTATAAATGCACCTGCTCTGTGATAGTCTCAGAGGTCCGTTTAAAGCGCAGAGAGCATCATGATGAACAAGGAACACACCAGGCAGGTCCGAGATACTGTTGTGGAGAAGTTTAAAGCCGGATTTGGATACAAAAAGATTTCCCAAGCTTTAAACATCCCAAGGAGCACTGTGCAAGCGATAATATTGAAATGGAAGGAGTATCAGACCACTGCAAATCTACGAAGACCCGGCCGTCCCTCTAAACTTTCAGCTCATACAAGGAGAAGACTGATCAGAGATGCAGCCAAGAGGCCCATGATCACTCTGGATGAACTGCAGAGATCTACAGCTGAGGTGGGAGACTCTGTCCATAGGACAACAATCAGTCGTATACTGCACAAATCTGGCCTTTATGGAAGAGTGGCAAGAAGAAAGCCATTTCTTAAAGATATCCATAAAAAGTGTTGTTTAAAGTTTGCCACTAGCCACCTGGGAGACACACCAAACATGTGGAAGAAGGTGCTCTGGTCAGATGAAACCAAAATCTAACTTTTTGGCAACAATGCAAAACGTTATGTTTGGCGTAAAAGCAACACAGTTCATCACCCTGAACACAACATCCCCACTGTCAAACATGGTGGTGGCAGCATCATGGTTTGGGCCTGCTTTTCTTCAGCAGGGGCAGGGAAGATGGTTAAAATTGATGGGAAGATGGATGGAGCCAAATACAGGACCATTCTGGAAGAAAACCTGATGGAGTCTGCAAAAGACCTGAGACTGGGACGGAGATTTGTCTTCCAACAAGACAATGATCCAAAACATAAAGCAAAATCTACAATGGAATGGTTCACAAATAAACATATCCAGGTGTTAGAATGGCCAAGTCAAAGTCCAGACCTGAATCCAATCAAGAATCTGTGGAAAGAACTGAAAACTGCTGTTCACAAACGCTCTCCATCCAACCTCACTGAGCTGGAGCTGTTTTGCAAGGAGGAATGGGCAAAAATGTCAGTCTCTCGGTGTGCAAAACTGATAGAGACATACCCCAAGCGACTTACAGCTGTAATTGCAGCAAAAGCTGGCGCTACAAAGTATTAACTTAAGGGGGCTGAATAATTTTGCACGGCCAATTTTTCTGTTTTTTATTTGTTAAAAAAGTTTGAACTATGCAATAAATTTCGTTCCACTTCATAATTGTGTCCCACTTGTTGTTGATTCTTCACAAAAAATTACAGTTTTATATCTTTATGTTTGAAGCCTGAAATGTGGCAAAAGGTCGAAAAGTTCAAGGGGGCCGAATACTTTCGCAAGGCACTGTACATACATAAATAGATAAGCTAGCCTATTAGCCACGTTATGACTGACTTGTGATCATTGCTCTTGCTAGTTTGATTGTATTGACATTCCCTGCCTTAATAACTGAAACAGTGCATCCCGAAGGGCTGGAAGCAGCAAACAATGTACCAGCCCAGCTGTGATTTACAACCTGATAGCAATATTTGTTGGACTACCAAGACATGTATTGGTTAATTAGCTATATTAATCATGCATTGAACTGCATCAATCTATTATGCCAACAATGTCTTACTGTACATCATGACATTTTTCGTCAAATAGAACCTATTTTTAAAACCTCTTCTAAAGTTGGTTTTGTAGCATAAATCGGGAATTTGATATTTTTCACTGATATGATGGTCTGTTTGTTTCATATCTGCAAACTAGTTAAAACACTGTCAGTTCCACTTTAAAGGGCACTTCATATAACAGGCTTTTAACATGTAATATTGGTGCAAAAGGCCCTCTTTTCATGGAATGACCCTGCTGCCATGTCCTCCCCTAATCTATGGCCACTCTAGGATTCATAAATGGGCTAAGTCTACTGCATAGGGCCAGGGCCGGCCCCAGGCATAAGCGACATAAGAGGTCGCTTTGGTTCGCTGGCCACTAGGGGGCCCTCGACCCATAAACATATATACATATTTTCTGGGGGGGGGGGGGGGGGACTCAGTCAAAAAAATACAATTTCGAAATTTGGTGGAGCACCAGCAATTTTTTTCTAGTTATGTCAATCACTGACAGTCACTCAATTAGCCATGTCAGCTAACAATTTTTTGATTCATAGATAGTCTAGCCAACTATCTAAACATGTAGTAATCATGGCTGAATACTGACCAGGTAAGCAGGGCACCAGGTAAGCAGGGGGCCCACATTGATTTTGTTTGTCATTCTCACTCAAATATCATATTAACATGGCATAAGTCAGGGCAACATTTTTATAATTTAAGGAAATTAGCTTTAAAACTGCAAAAATAAATCTTCACCCCATTACAAAATTGGTAGAATTGCATGAAATGTGTTATCCTGCAGCGCTTTTATCTGGTACCTGTGTGTGGGTGTGCTTGGGTTGGACAGGGGTTGAGTGACAACACAGTGTGTAAGTGCCTGCCTGTCTGTCTGTCTGTGGCAGTGCTTGACTTGGGCAGAAGCTCACAGGAACCGGCACCTCACATTTTCTTCTGCTTGAGTTCCGGAACCTCTCATAGAATAGACTTACAAATATTTCAGAGTTCCGGAACCTCTCATAGAATAGACGTACAAATATTTCAGAGTTCCGGAACGTGTCATAGAATAGACGTACAAATATTTCAGAGTTCCGTAACCTCTCATAGAATAGACGTACAAATATTTCAGAGTTCTGGAACCTATATAAAGAGTACCGCCACCCAAAATGAGTTCGGACACATATTTCAGTCCAGTCAAAGCACTTCTCTGTCCTGGCACCCCAATGGTGGAACAAGCTTGCCCCTAATGTCAGGACAGTGGAATCCTTGCCCATATTCCGAAAATGTCTGAAACCCTACCCCTTTAAAGAGTGTCTTTTTCTACTAGCAATGACTTTGCTGATAACTACTTTGTTGAGGGAAAATGTACTTGATACAATAGTGATATGTTGTTCTCAGCTATCTTAAGATGAATGCACTAATGTAAGGTTAAGAGTGTCTGCTAAATGAATAACATTTAGAAAATACAAGTCAAGAATTGGCCTGTGGGCAATAGTGAGAGCACGGTGGAGCGATCGCTCTATTTGGAGCGTTAGGTTACATGGGTACAGTTGCAGTGGCTCTAGTGGTGAGATGGCTTTCAACTGCTCCAGCAATGTCAGGCTGACATTCTCCCTACCTCCCGCCGGCTCGGTCGCTTTCACTCTCTCTCAGCACAGAAAGAAGAGTGTAGGAGGTCTGTGCAGCAAAACACTGATAATTGCTTTTTGGTCACTCTGACCTGACTGGGCCTGGTGCAAAGCAGGACACACTTACACACACTTACACACTTACACACACTTACACACTTACACACACACACACACACACACACACACACACACACACACACACACACACACACACACACACACACACACACACACACACACACACACACACACACACACACACAGTTAGACACATAGCAGGGCTTGACATTAACTTGGACTGATATTTTACCTGTCCAAAAGCTCAAGTCACTTGTCACCTGTCTCAAAATACAACACTGCCCCTTTAAGGCTCTCCTGAGAATTGGCCACCCTTGGTAGCCTATAAAATATTGCAACATTACAAACACTTTTTATGTCTTCATAAAATAATTCCCTACTGGGCTCAAAATTAAGGGCGTCCCATTGTCCCTGGGACGAAATAAAATATGTCTATGGTTCAAAACGCACTCATACAACCACTGCAAACTAAAACACTTAAAAAAGCAATGAGCCTGATGCAACAGATCAGGTCGTTTAGCTTAAAATGTTCATAAAGTTTTATTTCTTCATATTGTAAACTCAACAATGCACACATGGCTGGAGGCCATGCGCGCACGTTCCAACATTTAATTAGCAGGAAAACAGCATTCTCAAACGTGCACTAAACGTGAGAGCGGAGATGAAAATATCTGTTAGATACTAAGAGGGGAAATCTAAAGATGCAACAACTAGCATTGGTTACTAATATGACTAGGATTATGCTTTGGCAGCTGGACAATAAAATAAAGTTGATTTGCTGCATAAAATGACATAAAACAACCAGGTAAAAAAAAAAAATGTATGGTTAACCTCTATGGGACCCCTTCCCGTTCTCATCCCGGTAACGGGATTGCTTGACAAGATAGCAAAAATCTAATAATTTCAATTTCTCAAACAATCAACTATTTTATACCATTTGAAAGATAAACATCTCCTTAATCCAACCACGTTGTCCGATTTCAAAGAGGCTTTACGGCAAAAGCATAAAGTTAGATTATGTTAGGACAGTACATTGACAAAACATTACACACAGCTATTTTCAATGCAAAGACAGAAAAGCAGAAAACCAGCAAAAATTATGCACTAACCTTTGACAATCTTCATCAGATGACACTCCTGGGACATTATGTTAGACAATACATGCATTTTTTGTTCTATCAAGTTCATATTTATATCCAAAAACAGCATTTTACAATGGCGGTGATGTTCAGAAAATATTTAGCCTCCAAAACTGCTGGTGAATCTGCGCTACAATTTACAAAATTACTATTCGAAAACATTGGTAAAATATAATATTGTCATTCAAAGAATTATAGATTAACATCTCGTGAATGCAACCGTATTGCCAGATTTCAAAATAACTTTACTGGGAAATCACACTTTGCAATAAACAAGGTACTATGCTCAGAAAAATAGGCTAGGCGATACAGGTTTGCGCCATCTTGGAACCATCTAAAATCAAATATACTATTGTAAATATTCCCTTACCTTTGATTATCTTCATCAGAAGGCACTTCCAGGAATCCCAGGTCCACAACAAATGTAGTTTTGTTCGAAAAAGTTCATAATTTAGGTCCATATAGCTCCTTCTTGTTAGCGCGTTCCGAAGGCTACTCAAAATGTACGAAGCGAGCGGGACTTGTCGTCACGAAAGTGCAAAAAAAATATTATTTACGTTCATTCAAACATGTCAAACGTTGTATAGCATAAATCTTTAGGGCCTTTTTCAATCAGAACTTCAATAATATTCAAGGCGGACGATTGCATTGTCTTACAAAACATTTCGGAACGAGAGAGTACCCACGGGCATGCGCGTCATAGTAGTAATGGCCCTCCCCCTATGACAAACTTTCCAGGCCTCTCGTTCGGTCAGTTTTTACAGGAGAAGACTCAAACCACTTTGTAAAGACTGTTGACATCTAGTGGAAGCCGTAGGAAGTGCTACATGAATCCTAATTTACAGTGTGTTTCATTGGCAAAGGCTTGAAAGTGATTCCACACATCAGATTTCCACTTCCTGATTTCTCTCAGGGTTTTGACTGCCATATGAGTTCTGTTATACTCACAGACACCATTCAAACGGTTTTAGAAACTTCAGAGTGTTTTCTATCCAAATCTACTAATAATATGCATATCCTACGTTCTGAGTTTGAGTAGGAGGCAGTTTAATATGGGCACATATTTTTTTCAGAAATTGTCAATACTGCCACCTAGCCCCAACAGGTTTTAAATAAATAGTTTCAAAAATGTTGACGTCTCCGCTCCAGATTCAAGGTTGGTGATGTGTGGTGCGCAACAGGCACTGTCCTTCACTTGTGACCATTTAATCTGAACGAACCGTGCTTCGAGTATGTCGACAGAATCAAGCCTTTTGGCGTTAATGCTAATTATCCTTAATTATATTTTTCAAACATGACTGGCATTTAGCCTATATTTATGTGATTAAAAGTCTTATTAAAGTTTGGCTACATTTTCTGGCGTCTCCCTCATGTCAGAATCGGTTTGGACATGTGGTTGTAGCCAATATGCATATCACCTGCACTTTGACATGCAGGCTTTTTCTGTTTATGTAAGCCTAAATGAAAAATAGATTAGAATATTAATAATGTCGAGCCCTGCAGACACACACACACACACACACACACACACACACACACACACACACACACACACACACACACACACACACACACACACACACACACACACACACACACACACACACACACACACACACACACACACACACACACAGCGCTGCAGGGTGAAATAAGTTTCCCCCCTTACAATCTTTTCAAATCATCTGGCTGTCTTTCTGCAGCACCAGCGAGTCTTTACTTGTGAGATTACAGTGTGAGGCTCTCCTTCCTCTCCTCTTCCCCCTCTGGCTTTTTCTTCACTCTCCCTGTGCTTCCTTTAAGTACAGCCTCAAGGTCACAAGCTCTGAGTGGATTGGCCCGCTGACAAGGTTAACACATACAGTATGACACATGACACACAGCACCAGACAGAAACAGACGTAACACACTCGCACCTTGGTGTTGTACACAATTTGCATATTAGTCCACACATGGCGGTAGGGTGCCTGGCTACTACTAGCATTTCTCCTCCATGATGATGGATAGAGAGTGGAATTCAATTCAGTATAAGTCGCCAGGCTCGCTTTTTTACTGTGCTACTGTAAATCCACATTTTGCATACTTGCAGTGTTAAGTATTCACTTACAGTACTCTGTGGACCTCATAAATCCACACCTCTCACTCTAGACATGACCTCTGCATTCTCACAGCAAGATGGATTCAACTCGTGAACTATTTGATCCTCAGGGTGAGGCTTGAGAATATTCTGGAGCCATAAAAAAATCCACCTGTCAATCAGACATTTAGATTTTCGATTTCATCATAACCACATTCTATTGTCACTCACACATATCCATGTCAGAACATTCCAGTGTATTTTACAACCACCTGCAAACACAGTCAATATCAGCAGCAGAGAAACAAAAAGAGAGAGAGAGAGGAAGTGGGAAAAAAGAGAGAGAGAGAAAGAGAGAAAGAGAGAGAGAGACAGACATCCTTTACTGTGATAAATATTCCTCACAAAGAGATTCATTATTCACAGAAATGACTACATTTATTCCAAATTTGAACTTATTAAACCAGAGGAAAAACTAAAAATACTCATGGGCGAAGGAGCAATGGCTCCTCTTGAAGCCAAATATGTATTTGCCTGCCACAGCCTGAGAGACACTGAATAATAACATCTGCATAGTAAGCAGTGACTTACTTATTATTGTTATTATTTGTGGTATTATTGTTATTACTATTGTTATTATTATTATTATTAGTGTGCTGTGTGGAGGGTGTATGGTATGTCGGGGGGGGAGAGGGGGGGGGAGGGAGTAGGTAGTGCGGTGAGGTGGGTAGTAGGGGGGGGGATGGGGTAATGGATGAAGCAGTTTAGTGATGGTGGTAGTAGTAGTGGTGGTGGTGGTATGGGTAGTAATGGTAATGATAGCAGTTTAGTGATGGTGGTAGTAGTAGTGGTGGTGGTGGTATGGGTAGTAATGGTAATGATAGCAGTTCAGTGATGGTGGTAGTAGTAGTGGTGGTGGTGGTATGGGTAGTAATGGTAATGATAGCAGTTCAGTGATGGTGGTAGTAGTAGTGGTGGTGGTGGTATGGGTAGTAATGGTAATGATAGCAGTTTAGTAATGGTGGTGTGTAACGCCCTGGCCATAGAGAGGGGTTTTTTGTTCTTTATTTTGGTTAGGCCAGGGTGTTACATTGGGTGGGCGTTCTATGTTCATTTTTCTATGTTTTTGTATTTCTTTGTTTTGGGCCATGTGTGTGGCTCCCAATCAGGCACAGCTGAAGTTCGTTGTTGCTGATTGGGAGTCACACATAAGGAGCATGTTTTTCCTTTGGGTTTTGTGGGTAATTGTTTCTGTTCAGTGTGTTTCCTGACAGGACTGTTTCTGGTCGTTTTTTGTAAAGTGTTCTCTTTTTTGAATTAAAATTCTAATGATGAACACATCCTCTGCTGCACCTTGGTCTAATTCTGACGACGGCCGTTACATGGTGGTGGTAGTAGTAGTGGTATGGGTGGTAATGGTAATGATAGCAGTTTAGTGATGGTGGTGGTAGTAGTAGTGGTATGGGTAGTAATGGTAATGATAACAGTTTAGTGATGGTGGTGGTAGTAGTAGTAGTGGTATGGGTGGTAATGGTAATGATAACAGTTTAGTGATGGTGATGGTAGTAGTAGTGGTATGGGTGGTAATGGTAATGATAGCAGTTTAGAGATGGTGGTAGTAGTAGTAGTGGTATGGGTGGTAATGGTAATGATAACAGTTTAGTGATGGTGGTAGTAGTAGTAGTGGTATGGGTGGTAATGGTAATGAGAACAGTTTAGTGATGGTGATGGTGGTAGTAGTGGTATGGGTGGTAATGGTAATGAGAACAGTTTAGTGATGGTGGTAGTAGTAGTGGTATGGGTGGTAATGGTAATGAGAACAGTTTAGTGATGGTGGTAGTAGTAGTGGTATGGGTGGTAATGGTAATGATAACAGTTTAGTGATGGTGATGGTGGTAGTAGTGGTATGGGTGGTAATGGTAATGAGAACAGTTTAGTGATGGTGGTGGTAGTAGTAGTGGTATGGGTAGTAATGGTAATGATAGCAGTTTAGTGATGGTGGTAGTAGTAGTGGTAATGATGATAGTAGTTGTAGTACTGATGTAATGGTGAAGATGACCATTATTTAGTTATAAGTTAGTTATAGTTTAATTTCCATATTTATATTTTTATATTTATTACATTACATTCTACTATTGACTGTTGCCATTTTATTGCTATTATTTTTGTATTTCATTTTGTATTATTATTTACTGCCATTTTATTTGATTTGTTATTGTTTATAATTTTATTACAATGTATATTGTATACATTTTTGCTTTGGCAATATTGACACAATGTTTTTCATGCCAATAAAGCAGCTTGAATTTGAAAAATTTGAATTTGAGAGAGAGAGAGAGAGAGAGAGAGAGACAGGAAGAGTATCCCGAACAGTTATAAACGAGCTCACTCTTCTTCTATTTCCCCTCTCTCTTCCCCCTCTCTCTACCTCCCCCTCTCCCTCTCTCTACCTCCCTCTCTTCCCCCTCTCTCTTTCCCCTCTCTCTATTTCCCTCTCTACCTCCTCTTTCCACTCTCTCTACCTCCCTCTCTTTCCCCTCTCTCTTTCCCCTCTCTCTACCTCCCTCTCTTCCCCCTCTCCCTTCCCCCTCTCTACCTCCTCTCTCTTTCCCCTCTCTACCTCCCTCTCTTCCCCCTCTCTCTTTCCCCTCTCTCTACTTCCCTCTCTTCCCCCTCTCTCTACCTCCCTCTCTTCCCCCTCTCTCTACCTCCCTCTCTTCCCCCACTCACTACCTCCCTCTCTCTTTCCCCTCTCTCTACCTCCCTCTCTTCCCCCTCTCTCTTTCCCCTCTCTCTACTTCCCTCTCTACCTCCTCTCTCTTTCCCCTCTCTCTACCTCCCCCTCTCTCTACCTCCTCTCTCAAACCCCTTTCTCTGCCTCCCTCTTCCCCCTCTCTCTACCCCCTCTCTCTACCTCCTTTCTCTACTTCCTTCTCGTAGTAGTAGTGGTATGGGTGGTAATGGTAATGAGAACAGTTTAGTGAGGTGGTGGTAGTAGTAGTGGTATGGGTGGTAATGGTAATGATAACAGTTTAGTGATGGTGATGGTGGTAGTAGTGGTATGGGTGGTAATGGTAATGAGAACAGTTTAGTGATGGTGATGGTGGTAGTAGTGGTATGGGTGGTAATGGTAATGAGAACAGTTTAGTGATGGTGGTGGTAGTAGTAGTGGTATGGGTGGTAATGGTAATGAGAACAGTTTAGTGATGGTGGTGGTAGTAGTAGTGGTATGGGTGGTAATGGTAATGAGAACAGTTTAGTGATGGTGGTGGTAGTAGTAGTGGTATGGGTAGTAATGGTAATGATAGCAGTTTAGTGATGGTGGTAGTAGTAGTGGTAATGATGATAGTAGTTGTAGTACTGATGTAATGGTGAAGATGACCATTATTTAGTTATAAGTTAGTTATAGTTTAATTTCCATATTTATATTTTTATATTTATTACATTACATTCTACTATTGACTGTTGCCATTTTATTGCTATTATTTTTGTATTTCATTTTGTATTATTATTTACTGCCATTTTATTTGATTTGTTATTGTTTATAATTTTATTACAATGTATATTGTATACATTTTTGCTTTGGCAATATTGACACAATGTTTTTCATGCCAATAAAGCAGCTTGAATTTGAAAAATTTGAATTTGAGAGAGAGAGAGAGAGAGAGAGAGAGAGAGACAGGAAGAGTATCCCGAACAGTTATAAACGAGCTCACTCTTCTTCTATTTCCCCTCTCTCTTCCCCCTCTCTCTACCTCCCCCTCTCCCTCTCTCTACCTCCCTCTCTTCCCCCTCTCTCTTTCCCCTCTCTCTATTTCCCTCTCTACCTCCTCTTTCCACTCTCTCTACCTCCCTCTCTTTCCCCTCTCTCTTTCCCGTCTCTCTACCTCCCTCTCTTCCCCCTCTCCCTTCCCCCTCTCTACCTCCTCTCTCTTTCCCCTCTCTACCTCCCTCTCTTCCCCCTCTCTCTTTCCCCTCTCTCTACTTCCCTCTCTTCCCCCTCTCTCTACCTCCCTCTCTTCCCCCTCTCTCTACCTCCCTCTCTTCCCCCACTCACTACCTCCCTCTCTCTTTCCCCTCTCTCTACCTCCCTCTCTTCCCCCTCTCTCTTTCCCCTCTCTCTACTTCCCTCTCTACCTCCTCTCTCTTTCCCCTCTCTCTACCTCCCCCTCTCTCTACCTCCTCTCTCAAACCCCTTTCTCTGCCTCCCTCTTCCCCCTCTCTCTACCCCCTCTCTCTACCTCCTTTCTCTACTTCCTTCTCTTCCAAGTCTCTATACCTGCCTTTCTGTAGAGAGAGGAAGTGGGAAAAAAGAGAGAGAGAGGAAGAGAGAAAGAGAGAGAGAGACAGACATCCTTTACTGTGATAAATATTCCTCACAAAGAGATTCATTATTCACAGAAATGACTACATTTATTCCAAATTTGAACTTATTAAACCAGAGGAAAAACTAAAAATACTCATGGGCGAAGGAGCAATGGCTCCTCTTGAAGCCAAATATGTATTTGCCTGCCACAGCCTGAGAGACACTGAATAATAACATCTGCATAGTAAGCAGTGACTTACTTATTATTGTTATTATTTGTGGTATTATTGTTATTACTATTGTTATTATTATTATTATTATTGTTGTGATTATTATTCAAAATAGTAGTGGTATGGGTAGTAATGGTAATGATAGCAGTTTAGTAATGGTGGTAGTAGTAGTGGTGGTGGTGGTATGGGTAGTAATGGTAATGATAGCAGTTCAGTGATGGTGGTAGTAGTAGTGGTGGTGGTGGTATGGGTAGTAATGGTAATGATAGCAGTTCAGTGATGGTGGTAGTAGTAGTGGTGGTGGTGGTATGGGTAGTAATGGTAATGATAGCAGTTTAGTAATGGTGGTGTGTAACGCCCTGGCCATAGAGAGGGGTTTTTTGTTCTTTATTTTGGTTAGGCCAGGGTGTTACATTGGGTGGGCGTTCTATGTTCATTTTTCTATGTTTTTGTATTTCTTTGTTTTGGGCCGTGTGTGTGGCTCCCAATCAGGCACAGCTGAAGTTCGTTGTTGCTGATTGGGAGTCACACATAAGGAGCATGTTTTTCCTTTGGGTTTTGTGGGTAATTGTTTCTGTTCAGTGTGTTTCCTGACAGGACTGTTTCTGGTCGTTTCTGGTCGTTTTTTGTAAAGTGTTCTCTTTTTTGAATTAAAATTCTAATGATGAACACATCCTCTGCTGCACCTTGGTCTAATTCTGACGACGGCCGTTACATGGTGGTGGTGGTAGTAGTGGTATGGGTGGTAATGGTAATGATAGCAGTTTAGTGATGGTGGTGGTATGGGTAGTAATGGTAATGATAGCAGTTTAGAGATGGTGGTGGTAGTAGTAGTGGTATGGGTAGTAATGGTAATGATAGCAGTTTAGTGATGGTGGTGGTATGGGTGGTAATGGTAATGATAACAGTTTAGTGATGGTGGTGGTAGTAGTAGTGGTATGGGTGGTAATGGTAATGATAACAGTTTAGTGATGGTGGTGGTAGTAGTAGTGGTATGGGTGGTAATGGTAATGATAACAGTTTAGTGATGGTGGTAGTAGTAGTAGTGGTATGGGTAGTAATGGTAATGATAACAGTTTAGTGATGGTGGTGGTATGGGTGGTAATGGTAATGATAGCAGTTTAGTGATGGTGGTGGTAGTAGTAGTGGTATGGGTGGTAATGGTAATGATAGCAGTTTAGTGATGGTGGTAGTAGTAGTAGTGGTATGGGTAGTAATGGTAATGATAACAGTTTAGTGATGGTGGTGGTAGTAGTAGTAGTAGTGGTATGGGTAGTAATGGTAATGATAACAGTTTAGTGATGGTGGTAGTAGTAGTAGTGGTGGTATGGGTAGTAATGGTAATGATAGCAGTTTAGTGATGGTGGTGGTAGTAGTAGTGGTATGGGTAGTAATGGTAATGATAACAGTTTAGTGATGGTGGTGGTAGTAGTAGTGGTATGGGTGGTAATGGTAATGATAACAGTTTAGTGATGGTGGTAGTAGTAGTGGTGGTATGGGTGGTAATGGTAATGATAGCAGTTTAGTGATGGTGGTGGTAGTAGTAGTGGTATGGGTAGTAATGGTAATGATAACAGTTTAGTGATGGTGGTAGTAGTAGTAGTGGTATGGGTGGTAATGGTAATGAGAACAGTTTAGTGATGGTGGTGGTAGTAGTAGTGGTATGGGTGGTAATGGTAATGATAACAGTTTAGTGATGGTGGTGGTAGTAGTAGTAGTGGTATGGGTAGTAATGGTAATGATAGCAGTTTAGTGATGGTGGTAGTAGTAGTGGTAATGATGATAGTAGTTGTAGTACTGATGTAATGGTGAAGATGACCATTATTTAGTTATAAGTTAGTTATAGTTTAATTTCCATATTTATATTTTTATATTTATTACATTACATTCTACTATTGACTGTTGCCATTTTATTGCTATTATTTTTGTATTTCATTTTGTATTATTATTTACTGCCATTTTATTTTATTTGTTATTGTTTATAATTTTATTACAATGTATATTGTATACATTTTTGCTTTGGCAATATTGACACAATGTTTTTCATGCCAATAAAGCAGCTTGAATTTGAAAAATTTGAATTTGAGAGAGAGAGAGAGAGAGAGAGAGAGAGAGAGACAGGAAGAGTATCCCGAACAGTTATAAACGAGCTCACTCTTCTTCTATTTCCCCTCTCTCTTCCCCCTCTCTCTACCTCCCCCTCTCCCTCTCTCTACCTCCCTCTCTTCCCCCTCTCTCTTTCCCCTCTCTCTATTTCCCTCTCTACCTCCTCTTTCCACTCTCTCTACCTCCCTCTCTTTCCCCTCTCTCTT
Organism: Salmo salar; assembly: GCF_965601325.2. Lineage (NCBI taxonomy): Eukaryota > Metazoa > Chordata > Actinopteri > Salmoniformes > Salmonidae > Salmo > Salmo salar. The sequence goes on from NC_138310.1 coordinate 85,513,600, forward strand.
TCCCCTCTCTCTACCTCCCTCTCTTCCCCCTCTCCCTTCCCCCTCTCTACCTCCTCTCTCTTTCCCCTCTCTCTACCTCCCTCTCTTCCCCCTCTCTCTTTCCCCTCTCTCTACTTCCCTCTCTTCCCCCTCTCTCTACCTCCCTCTCTTCCCCCTCTCTCTACCTCCCTCTCTTCCCCCACTCACTACCTCCCTCTCTCTTTCCCCTCTCTCTACCTCCCTCTCTTCCCCCTCTCTCTTTCCCCTCTCTCTACTTCCCTCTCTACCTCCTCTCTCTTTCCCCTCTCTCTACCTCCCCCTCTCTCTACCTCCCTCTTCCCCCTCTCTCTACCCCCTCTCTCTACCTCCTTTCTCTACTTCCTTCTCTTCCAAGTCTCTATACCTGCCTTTCTGTATTCTTCCACACACATTCAGCCCCCCCCCCCCTTCCTCCCTCTCTCAGTGACATTTTTTTTTACATTTTACATTTTAGTCATTTAGCAGACGCTCTTATCCAGAGCGACTTACAGTAGTGAATGCATACATTTCATTTCATGCATTTTTTTTGTACTGGCCCCCCGTGGGAATTGAACCCACAACTCTGGCGTTGCACACACCATGCTGGCGTTGCAAACACCATGCTCTACCAACTGAGCCACACCGAAGACCACAAAAAGCTGACAGACAGGTAGCTGAGTTTAATCGCAGGCTAACACCCATATCAGTTTGGAGTCACTCGCAGGTGACTGTCAGGGTGTGTGTGTGTGTGTGTGTGTGTGTGTGTGTGTGTGTGTGTGTGTGTGTGTGTGTGTGTGTGTGTGTGTGTGTGTGTGTGTGTGTGTGTGTGTGTGTCTTTGCCATTCAGAGTCCTGTGTCAGAAGTGTGTGAATCTTGCATTGCAAGTATGTTGTTTAGTGTAGGTTCACTGAATGCTAAAACTTTAACCGTTACCTTCCCTTCCTCTTCCGTATCCATGTGTGTGTAGTGTATGTGTAGTGTGTGTGTGTGTGGATCTGTGATGCAGCTGCTCTGATGCTAACCCCATTGAAGACATAGAAACCCATTTGGCAGCTGTGAGAAGGAGAGGAGTGGAGACACACCCATTAGATGAACTCTCCCTCAGGCCTTTTCTGTAAGTCTGTTAACTAGACCTGGGTGGATAAACACACACACATATATATACACACACATATACACACACATATACACACACACACACACACACACACACACACACACACACACACACACACACACACACACACACACACACACACACACACACACACACACACATATACACACACACACACACACACACACACACACACACACACACACACACACACACACACACACACAGATATATTTAACTGTTACCAGGTGACGTGAGAGTGATGAGTACATGGTCTTCCGTGCTAAAATAATATTTATTCCTCACTTTCTTTTCACAGGGTATCTATAATATCACCACCTTTACTCCCTCCCTTCTCTCATTCTGCATGTCTTTCTCTCTCTCTCTCTCTCTCTCTCTCTCTCTCTCTCTCTCTCTCTCTCTCTCTCTCGCTGTCTCTCTCTCACTGTCCCTCTCTCTCACTGTCCCTCTCTCTCTCTCTGTCCCTCACTCAGTACCTTCTTCTCTGTCTCTCTCTCTGTCTCCCTCTCTCTCTCACTATCCCTCTCTCTCTCTCTCTCTCTCTCTCTCTCGGTCCCTTCCTCTAACTCCTGTTACACTCAATCTGTCCATCTCTCTCTGTCTCTCTGTTTCAGCCTCTCTCTCTGTCTCTCTCTATGTCTCTGTTTCTGCCTCTCTCTATGTCTCTCTGTTTCAGCCTCTCTCTGTGTCTCTCTGTTTCTGCCTCTCTCTATGTCTCTCTCTCTGTCTGTCTCTATGTCTCTCTCTCTGTCTGTCTCTATGTCTCTCTCTCTCTGTCTGTCTCTATGTCTCTCTGTTTCAGCCTCTCTCTATGTCTCTCTGTTTCTGCCTCTCTCTATGTCTCTCTGTCTGTCTCTATGTCTCTCTCTCTGTCTGTCTCTATGTCTCTCTGTTTCAGCCTCTCTCTATGTCTCTCTCTCTGTCTGTCTCTATGTCTCTCTCTCTGTCTGTCTCTATGTCTCTCTCTCTGTCTGTCTCTATGTCTCTCTCTCTGTCTGTCTCTATGTCTCTCTCTCTGTCTGTCTCTATGTCTCTCTGTTTCAGCCTCTCTCTATGTCTCTCTGTTTCTGCCTCTCTCTATGTCTCTCTGTTTCAGCCTCCCTCTATGTCTCTCTCTCTGTCTGTCTCTATGTCTCTCTCTCTGTCTGTCGCTATGTCTCTCTGTTTCAGCCTCTCTCTCTGTCTGTCTCTATGTCTGTCTCTATGTCTCTCTGTTTCAGCCTCTCTCTGTGTCTCTCTGTTTCTGCCTCTATGTCTCTCTGTTTCAGCCTCTCTCTATGTCTATCTGTCTGTCTCTATGTCTCTCTGTTTCAGCCTCTCTCTCTATGTCTCTCTGTCTGTCTCTATGTCTCTCTGTTTCAGCCTCTCTCTGTGTCTCTCTGTTTCTGCCTCTATGTCTCTCTGTTTCAGCCTCTCTCTATGTCTCTCTGTTTCAGCCTCTCTCTATGTCTATCTGTCTCTGGGCCCGGCCCAGACCTGGGATTAACATGACTGTCTATCTGTCTCCAGGCCCTGCCCAGACCTGGGCATAACATGACTGTCTATCTGTCTCTGGGCCCGGCCCAGACCTGGGATTAACATGACTGTCTATCTGTCTCCAGGCCCTGCCCAGACCTGGGCATAACATGACTGTCTATTTGTCTCTGGGCCCGGCCCAGACCTGGGATTAACATGACTGTCTATCTGTCTCTTGGCCCGGCCCAGACCTGGGTATAACATGACTGTCTCTCTGTCTCTAGGCCCGGCCCAGACCTGGGTATAACATGACTGTCTCTCTGTCTCTAGGCCCGGCCCAGACCTTGGTACTGGTCCATTCCTACACAATGATGAGGCCAGACTGTTTTCTGTAGATATTCTAACCATTAATGACTCCACACTGACTCGGTACCGGTACCCCCCTGTATATAGCCTCCACACTGACTCGGTACCGGTACCCCCTGTATATAGCCTCCACCCTGACTCGGTACCGGTACCCCCTGTATATAGCCTCCACACTGACTCGGTACCGGTACCCCCTGTATATAGCCTCCACACTGACTCGGTACCGGTACCCCCTGTATATAGCCTCCACCCTGACTCGGTACCGGTACCCCCTGTATATAGCCTCCACACTGACTCGGTACCGGTACCCCCTGTATATAGCCTCCACACTGACTCGGTACCGGTACCCCCTGTATATAGCCTCCACACTGACTCGGTACCGGTACCCCCTGTATATAGCCTCCACCCTGACTCGGTACCGGTACCCCCTGTATATAGCCTCCACCCTGACTCGGTACCGGTACCCCCTGTATATAGCCTCCACCCTGACTCGGTACCGGTACCCCCTGTATATAGCCTCCACCCTGACTCGGTACCGGTACCCCCTGTATATAGCCTCCACCCTGACTCGGTACCGGTACCCCCTGTATATAGCCTCCACCCTGACTCGGTACCGGTACCCCCCTGTATATAGCCTCCACACTGACTCGGTACCGGTACCCCCTGTATATAGCCTCCACCCTGACTCGGTACCGGTACCCCCTGTATATAGCCTCCACCCTGACTCGGTACCGGTACCCCCTGTATATAGCCTCCACCCTGACTCGGTACCGGTACCCCTGTATATAGCCTCCACCCTGACTCGGTACCGGTACCCCCTGTATATAGCCTCCACCCTGACTCGGTACCGGTACCCCCCTGTATATAGCCTCCACACTGACTCGGTACCGGTACCCCCTGTATATAGCCTCCACCCTGACTCGGTACCGGTACCCCCTGTATATAGCCTCCACACTGACTCGGTACCGGTACCCCCTGTATATAGCCTCCACACTGACTCGGTACCGGTACCCCCTGTATATAGCCTCCACCCTGACTCGGTACCGGTACCCCCTGTATATAGCCTCCACCCTGACTCGGTACCGGTACCCCCTGTATATAGCCTCCACCCTGACTCGGTACCGGTACCCCCTGTATATAGCCTCCACCCTGACTCGGTACCGGTACCCCCTGTATATAGCCTCCACCCTGACTCGGTACCGGTACCCCCTGTATATAGCCTCCACCCTGACTCGGTACCGGTACCCCCTGTATATAGCCTCCACCCTGACTCGGTACCGGTACCCCCTGTATATAGCCTCCACCACTGACTCGGTACCGGTACCCCCTGTATATAGCCTCCACCCTGACTCGGTACCGGTACCCCCTGTATATAGCCTCCACCCTGACTCGGTACCGGTACCCCCTGTATATAGCCTCCACCCTGACTCGGTACCGGTACCCCCTGTATATAGCCTCCACCCTGACTCGGTACCGGTACCCCCTGTATATAGCCTCCACCCTGACTCGGTACCGGTACCCCCTGTATATAGCCTCCACCCTGACTCGGTACCGGTACCCCCTGTATATAGCCTCCACCCTGACTCGGTACCGGTACCCCCTGTATATAGCCTCCACCCTGACTCGGTACCGGTACCCCCTGTATATAGCCTCCACCCTGACTCGGTACCGGTACCCCCTGTATATAGCCTCCACCCTGACTCGGTACCGGTACCCCCTGTATATAGCCTCCACCCTGACTCGGTACCGGTACCCCCTGTATATAGCCTCCACACTGACTCGGTACCGGTACCCCCTGTATATAGCCTCCACCCTGACTCGGTACCGGTACCCCCTGTATATAGCCTCCACACTGACTCGGTACCGGTACCCCCTGTATATAGCCTCCACCCTGACTCGGTACCGGTACCCCCTGTATATAGCCTCCACCCTGACTCGGTACCGGTACCCCCTGTATATAGCCTCCACCCTGACTCGGTACCGGTACCCCCTGTATATAGCCTCCACCCTGACTCGGTACCGGTACCCCCTGTATATAGCCTCCACCCTGACTCGGTACCGGTACCCCCTGTATATAGCCTCCACCCTGACTCGGTACCGGTACCCCCTGTATATAGCCTCCACCCTGACTCGGTACCGGTACCCCCTGTATATAGCCTCCACCCTGACTCGGTACCGGTACCCCCTGTATATAGCCTCCACCCTGACTCGGTACCGGTACCCCCTGTATATAGCCTCCACCCTGACTCGGTACCGGTACCCCCTGTATATAGCCTCCACCCTGACTCGGTACCGGTACCCCCCTGTATATAGCCTCCACACTGACTCGGTACCGGTACCCCCTGTATATAGCCTCCACACTGACTCGGTACCGGTACCCCCTGTATATAGCCTCCACCCTGACTCGGTACCGGTACCCCCTGTATATAGCCTCCACCCTGACTCGGTACCGGTACCCCCTGTATATAGCCTCCACCCTGACTCGGTACCGGTACCCCCTGTATATAGCCTCCACCCTGACTCGGTACCGGTACCCCCTGTATATAGCCTCCACCCTGACTCGGTACCGGTACCCCCTGTATATAGCCTCCACCCTGACTCGGTACCGGTACCCCCTGTATATAGCCTCCACCCTGACTCGGTACCGGTACCCCCTGTATATAGCCTCCACACTGACTCGGTACCGGTACCCCCTGTATATAGCCTCCACCCTGACTCGGTACCGGTACCCCCTGTATATAGCCTCCACCCTGACTCGGTACCGGTACCCCCTGTATATAGCCTCCACCCTGACTCGGTACCGGTACCCCCTGTATATAGCCTCCACCCTGACTCGGTACCGGTACCCCCTGTATATAGCCTCCACCCTGACTCGGTACCGGTACCCCCTGTATATAGCCTCCACCCTGACTCGGTACCGGTACCCCCTGTATATAGCCTCCACCCTGACTCGGTACCGGTACCCCCCTGTATATAGCCTCCACCCTGACTCGGTACCGGTACCCCCTGTATATAGCCTCCACACTGACTCGGTACCGGTACCCCCTGTATATAGCCTCCACCCTGACTCGGTACCGGTACCCCCTGTATATAGCCTCCACCCTGACTCGGTACCGGTACCCCCTGTATATAGCCTCCACCCTGACTCGGTACCGGTACCCCCTGTATATAGCCTCCACCCTGACTCGGTACCGGTACCCCCTGTATATAGCCTCCACCCTGACTCGGTACCGGTACCCCCTGTATATAGCCTCCACACTGACTCGGTACCGGTACCCCCTGTATATAGCCTCCACCCTGACTCGGTACCGGTACCCCCTGTATATAGCCTCCACCCTGACTCGGTACCGGTACCCCCTGTATATAGCCTCCACACTGACTCGGTACCGGTACCCCCTGTATATAGCCTCCACCCTGACTCGGTACCGGTACCCCCTGTATATAGCCTCCACACTGACTCGGTACCGGTACCCCCTGTATATAGCCTCCACACTGACTCGGTACCGGTACCCCCTGTATATAGCCTCCACCCTGACTCGGTACCGGTACCCCCCTGTATATAGCCTCCACCCTGACTCGGTACCGGTACCCCCTGTATATAGCCTCCACACTGACTCGGTACCGGTACCCCCTGTATATAGCCTCCACACTGACTCGGTACCGGTACCCCCTGTATATAGCCTCCACCCTGACTCGGTACCGGTACCCCCTGTATATAGCCTCCACCCTGACTCGGTACCGGTACCCCCTGTATATAGCCTCCACCCTGACTCGGTACCGGTACCCCCTGTATATAGCCTCCACCCTGACTCGGTACCGGTACCCCCTGTATATAGCCTCCACACTGACTCGGTACCGGTACCCCCCTGTATATAGCCTCCACACTGACTCGGTACCGGTACCCCCTGTATATAGCCTCCACACTGACTCGGTACCGGTACCCCCTGTATATAGCCTCCACCCTGACTCGGTACCGGTACCCCCTGTATATAGCCTCCACACTGACTCGGTACCGGTACCCCCTGTATATAGCCTCCACCCTGACTCGGTACCGGTACCCCCTGTATATAGCCTCCACCCTGACTCGGTACCGGTACCCCCTGTATATAGCCTCCACCCTGACTCGGTACCGGTACCCCCTGTATATAGCCTCCACCCTGACTCGGTACCGGTACCCCCTGTATATAGCCTCCACCCTGACTCGGTACCGGTACCCCCTGTATATAGCCTCCACACTGACTCGGTACCGGTACCCCCCTGTATATAGCCTCCACACTGACTCGGTACCGGTACCCCCTGTATATAGCCTCCACCCTGACTCGGTACCGGTACCCCCTGTATATAGCCTCCACACTGACTCGGTACCGGTACCCCCTGTATATAGCCTCCACCACTGACTCGGTACCGGTACCCCCCTGTATATAGCCTCCACACTGACTCGGTACCGGTACCCCCTGTATATAGCCTCCACACTGACTCGGTACCGGTACCCCCCTGTATATAGCCTCCACCCTGACTCGGTACCGGTACCCCCTGTATATAGCCTCCACACTGACTCGGTACCGGTACCCCCTGTATATAGCCTCCACACTGACTCGGTACCGGTACCCCCTGTATATAGCCTCCACACTGACTCGGTACCGGTACCCCCTGTATATAGCCTCCACACTGACTCGGTACCGGTACCCCCTGTATATAGCCTCCACACTGACTCGGTACCGGTACCCCCTGTATATAGCCTCCACACTGACTCGGTACCGGTACCCCCTGTATATAGCCTCCACACTGACTCTGTACCGGTACCCCCTGTATATAGCCACGTTATTGTTATGTTATTGTGGTCCTGTTATTATTGTTATTTTCACTTTAGTCTATTTGGTAAATATTTTCTTAACTCTTCTTGAACTGCACTGTTGGTTAAAGGTCTTGTAAGTAAGCATTTCACGGTAAGGTCTACACTTGTTGTATTCGGCGCATGTGACAAATAAAGTTGTGTGTGTGTGTGTGTGCGTGCGTGTGTGAAGCTCTTACCTGAGTATGACTCCCTGATCCTTTTCAGTAGCTGTGAACTGCAGTCCTCCCAGGCCCCTGTCAGTTGGCTAAGGAAACCCTGTACATCTCTTAGCTCCTCACGAGAGCATCGAAGCAGAGACAGGGTGGCAGTCAGGGCCTGCTGCTGTCCTACGCACCTCTCTCTGTAACACACACACACACACACACACACACACACACACACACACACACACACACACACACACACACACACACACACACACACAGTCAGGACTCTGCTGCTGTCCTACATACCTCTCTCTGTAACACACACACAGTCAGGACTCTGCTGCTGTCCTACATACCTCTCTCTGTAACACACACACAGTCAGGACTCTGCTGCTGTCCTACATACCTCTCTATGTAACACACACACAGTCAGGACTCTGCTGCTGTCCTACATACCGCTCTCTGTAACACACACACAGTCAGGACTCTGCTGCTGTCCTACATACCTCTCTCTGTAACACACACACAGTCAGGACTCTGCTGCTGTCCTACATACCTCTCTCTGTAACACACACACAGTCAGGACTCTGCTGCTGTCCTACATACCTCTCTCTGTAACACACACACACAGTCAGGACTCTGCTGCTGTCCTACATACCTATCTCTGTAACACACACACAGTCAGGACTCTGCTGCTGTCCTACATACCTCTCTCTGTAACACACACACAGTCAGGACTCTGCTGCTGTCCTACATACCTCTCTCTGTAACACACACACAGTCAGGACTCTGCTGCTGTCCTACATACCTCTCTCTGTAACACACACACAGTCAGGACTCTGCTGCTGTCCTACATACCTCTCTCTGTAACACACACACAGTCAGGACTCTGCTGCTGTCCTACATACCTCTCTCTGTAACACACACACAGTCAGGACTCTGCTGCTGTCCTACATACCTCTCTCTGTAACACACACACAGTCAGGACTCTGCTGCTGTCCTACATACCTCTCTATGTAACACACACACAGTCAGGACTCTGCTGCTGTCCTACATACCTCTCTCTGTAACACACACACAGTCAGGACTCTGCTGCTGTCCTACATACCTCTCTCTGTAACACACACACCTTTACAATTACACACTTTAGCTTTTATAATCTCTCTCTCCTCTCTCTCTCTCTCTCTCTCTCTCTCTCTCTCTCTCTCTCTCTCTCTCTCTCTCTCTCTCTCTCTCTCTCTCTCTCTCTCTCTCTCTCTCTCTCTCTCTCTCTCTCTCTCTCTCTCTCTCTCTCTCTCTCTCTCTCTCACACACACACACACACACACTCAGTCACACACACACACTCAGTCACTTACACACTCAGTCATTTACACACACACACACACAGACACACACACACACACACACACACACACACACACACACACACACACACACACACATGATCAGTCACACACACACACACACACATGCTCAGTCATTTACACACACGCTCAGTCATTTACACACACGCTCAGTCATTTACACACACGCTCAGTCATTTACACACACGCTCAGTAATGCGGAGCGATGACTTGGAAAACTAGAACGCAGAATAGAACATTCTGTTATTCCAAGAAGGGTTTTGACAGAACTCTGGGTTAGAGCGCACTGAACTCATTCAGAAACACACTGACAAACTCACACGCACACTCACTGATACACACACACACACACACACACACACACACACACACACACACACACACACACACACACACACACACACACACACACACACTCACTGATACACACACACACACACACACACACACACACACACACACACACACACACACACACACACACACACACACACACACACACACACACACAGCGCTCAAATGGAGGGGGAGCGCGGTGGTTTGCCGTACCCCTTCTTAGAAAAACAGGCTAAAAGCATAACCCTTGTTAGTTTAAGATTGTGGCTTTTTTTTTTTTACATAGGGAAAATCTCTTAAATCCTTAGCAGAAAAAATGAGAAAATGACATCTGGGCCTGATGGAGAGGAGGGGAGGAAGTAGGAAGGAAGTGGGGAGGAAGTAGGGAGGAAGTAGGGAGGATGTAGTTAGGATGTAGGGGGGTAGGGAGGACATGGGGGGGTAGGGCAGATGTACGGGGAAGTACGGAGGACGTGGGGGGGTAGGGCAGAAGTAGGGGGAAGTAGGGAGGACATGGGGGGGTAGGACAGAAGTAGGGGGAAGTAGGGAGGACGTGGGGGGTAGGACAGAAGTAGGGGGAAGTAGGGAGGACGTGGGGGGGTAGGACAGAAGTAGGGGGAAGTAGGGAGGACGTGGGGGGGTAGGGCAGAAGTAGGGGGAAGTAGGGGGGACGTGGGGGGGTAGGACAGAAGTAGGGGGAAGTAGGGAGGATGTGGGGGGGTAGGGCAGAAGTAGGGGGAAGTAGGGAGATCGTGGGGGGGTAGGGCAGAAGTAGGGGGAAGTAGGGAGGACGTGGGGGGGTAGGACAGAAGTAGGGGGAAGTAGGGAGGACGTGGGGGGTAGGACAGAAGTAGGGGGACGTAGGGAGGACGTGGGGGGGTAGGACAGAAGTAGGGGGAAGTAGGGAAGACGTGGGGGGGGTAGGACAGAAGTAGGGGGACGTAGGGAGGACGTGGGGGGTAGGACAGAAGTAGGGGGACGTAGGGAGGACGTGGGGGGTAGGACAGAAGTAGGGGGAAGTAGGGAGGACGTGGGGGGGTAGGACAGAAGTAGGGGGACGTAGGGAAGATGTGGGGGGGTAGGACAGATGTTGGGGGAAGTAGGGAAGACGTGGGGGGGGTAGGACAGAAGTAGGGGGAAGTAGGGAGGATGTGGGGGGGTAGGACAGAAGTAGGGGGAAGTAGGGAGGATGTGGGGGGGTAGGGCAGAAGTAGGGGGAAGTAGGGAGGACGTGGGGGGGTAGGACAGAAGTAGGGGGAAGTAGGGAGGACGTGGGGGGGTAGGACAGAAGTAGGGAGGACGTGGGGGGGTAGGACAGAAGTAGGGGGAAGTAGGGAGGACGTGGGGGGGTAGGACAGAAGTAGGGGGAAGTAGGGAGGACGTGGGGGGGGGTAGGGCAGAAGTAGGGGGAAGTAGGGAGGACGTGGGGGGTAGGACAGAAGTAGGGGGAAGTAGGGAGGACGTGGGGGGGTAGGGCAGAAGTAGGGGGAAGTAGGGAGGACGTGGGGGGGTAGGACAGAAGTAGGGGGAAGTAGGGAAGACGTGGGGGGGTAGGACAGAAGTAGGGGGACGTAGGGAGGACGTGGGGGGTAGGACAGAAGTAGGGGGACGTAGGGAGGACGTGGGGGGTAGGACAGAAGTAGGGGGACGTAGGGAGGACGTGGGGGGTAGGACAGAAGTAGGGGGAAGTAGGGAGGACGTGGGGGGGTAGGACAGAAGTAGGGGGAAGTAGGGAGGAAGTGGGGGGGTAGGACAGAAGTAGGGGGAAGTAGGGAAGACGTGGGGGGGTAGGACAGAAGTAGGGGGAAGTAGGGAGGACGTGGGGGGTAGGACAGAAGTAGGGGGAAGTAGGGAGGACGTGGGGGGTAGGACAGAAGTAGGGGGAAGTAGGGAGGACGTGGGGGGTAGGACAGAAGTAGGGGGAAGTAGGGAGGACGTGGGGGGGTAGGACAGAAGTAGGGGGAAGTAGGGAGGACGTGGGGGGTAGGACAGAAGTAGGGGGACGTAGGGAGGACGTGGGGGGTAGGACAGAAGTAGGGGGACGTAGGGAGGACGTGGGGGGTAGGGCAGATGTAGGGGGAAGTAGGGAGGAAGTAGGAAGCAATCAGAGCAGAAGTAGCCTATCAACATGCGTGCACCTCGCTCATTGTCTAGTTTCAGCAGAATATTGTCTGTTGGTCAGCAAGAGCGCGCAGCTCAAACAACTGGTTGTCCTGTGGAGAAGCTCACAGACGAACCAAAGTGGTGGTTAAACTGAGCTCGTTTCTCAAAAGAATGAATCTGTGATGTATATTTCCCTCAACTTTCTGAGGAAGACGCCTGTTGGTGTGACCCATGTGTGTCGGGTAGCCGGTTAGCATGCGGAAAGAGTCATTTCTAAGACGTTCCTCAAAAACCTTCCCAATTACACTTTTTTACTAATTGTTAACCCACGTTTGCTGAAACCATCTCATGTACTCAAAACACTAAACACAAAACAGTTAGCCAATTTCCCCAAACTCCAGAGACATCTTGCAAAATGGAACACAGCAATCAAAATCATGTACTCCATGCTCAGAATGAAACTCTGGATACAAATGACAAAAACACATCAAATGAATCTAACTTAGAGACAACCGTGATCACACTAATGTGACATATTCAAAACACTACTATCAGAACCTATTACAGTGTAAAGACTAAGATGTTGTTGTTATGCTGTATACTGTTTGTGTACTCAAACAAGAAAGGAACACAAATGCAAAAATGTACATTTTATATTTCAACATGATTCAATACATGTTAAACAGCGTACTGTAAACACACTTACAGTAAAAATGCATACATACAGTAAATATATTTACGTATGCAAAGGAAGAAAAATAGTGCTATTTGTACTACTGTACTGTACGTTAGATCAATTGTACAGAATAGATAAGTCAAGAAACAAATACTTCATTGCGAAAACAAAATCAGTCACATCTGTTGTTTTGGTCCGGCCACAGATTTTCATCAACATCACAGGCGATGTTCTCCTTGGCCAGACAGCGGGGAAAATATCTTCTGGCATGACGCAACCACCCCTGACAGGACTGGAACATCACCACAGGGCTCCTCCACTGCCTGGAGAAGGGCCATATGTTCATGGGGTTTGCGATCATACACCTTCCACCGCCAAAACTGAAAACAACTCCTCAATGGGGTTGAGAAATGGGGAATATGGTGGAAGATAGAGAATTGTAAACCTTGGATGGTCATGGAAGCACTAACTCCTGTTCTGTTGTCCCAAATCAGAGCATACATTAGCTGCTCAGGATCACCTGGCCCTTTCTGCTCTGGCTGAAAGAGACTGTCATGTAAGGTGTTCAGGAAATGAAGGAGATGGGCAGTGCTGTATGGTCCAAGGGTGGCATTGAGGTGGAGGACCCCATTGTGGCTCATAGCTGTGCATATGGTGGCATTTCCCCCGTGCTGGCCAGGTACCTCAATGATGGCACGTTGACCAATGATGTTCCTCTCCTCCTCGTCTTCGCCTAAATTTAATCCAGCCTCATCTATGAATATGAGTTCCTGGGAGATGGGACTTGCATCCAACTCCATGATTCTCTGAAATGTGTGTAAATACTGTAATCGGTGTATAGTACAGTTCACTGGCAACATCAATGAGTCTCTGATGTTTCAACAGTGTAATACTACTACATTGTTGACTTGCACATATTTCGTACTGTTTATCCTTCACTCTTTGGGAATTCCTTTGAAATGGGACTCTGTAGATTTGCTTCATCCGGAGATGGTGTTTCTTAAGGATGCGGGCTATGGTTGATAAACTCACTCTGATATTATGGAAGATGGCAGGGTTTTCAATCATCTGTTGTTGGATTTCCCACAGTCTTAATGGCATTATGTTCAACTACCATTTGCACAATGTCAGCTTCCTGTTCTCCTGTAAATAGACATGTTCTACCACCACGTGGTGGTCGTCTTTCAGTTCTACAAAAACAAAATAGCATACGGTACAGTAAACACTACAGTAATACAGTATACCAGATAAACATGTTACAAAGCAGTATAGCTCCCAATTTCATAAATACAGTAATACAGTAATGAAACATTGAATTGGTTGCCTTTACAGGATGTATTGGAATCTACAGTCTTTACTGTGCTTTATGTTGTACTACTGTCAAGTAGTAAAAGTAGTGGAGAGGTCCAATGTCTGCAGTAGAAATCTCTTCTCATTTTGGAACGTCTGGACGATGGATGCTATGGTGAAGTGGCTCATATTGGGCAGCACTCTCTGCCCAGCCTCTCTTAAGGTCAAACCATGGTTGACCACATTGTACACCATAGATGCCTACATTTTAATCGGATATTACTCTCCTTGTTCTTGGTTCACCTCTACCTCCACCTCTTCTACCTCCACCTCTTCTACCTCGACCTCTTCTATCTCCACCTCCACCTCTTCTACCTCTACCTCCACCTCTTCTACCTCCACCTCTTTTACCTCTACCTCCACCTCTTCTACCTCCACCTCTTCTACCTCCACCTCTTCTACCTCCACCTCTTCTACCTCCACCTCTTCTACTTCTACCTCCACCTCTTCTACTTCTACCTCCACCTCTTCTGCCTCCACCTCTACTGTACCTCCACCTCTACTGTACCTCCACCTCTACTGTACCTCCACCTCTACCTCCACCTATTCTACCTCCACCTCCACCTCTACCTCCACCTCTTCTACCTCCACCTCCACCTCTACCTCTACTGTACCTCCACCTCTACCTCTACTGTACCTCCACCTCTACCTCTTCCTCTACTGTACCTCCACCTCTACCTCCACCTCTTCTACCTCCACCTCTACCTCCACCTCCACCTCTACTGTACCTCCACCTCTACCTCCACCTCCACCTCTACCTCCACCTCTACTGTACCTCTACCTCCACCTCTACTGTACCTCCACCTCTACCTCTACTGTACCTCCACCTCTACCTCTTCTATCTCTACCTCTACCTCCACCTCCACCTCTACTGTACCTCCACCTCTACTTCTACCACCATCTCCACTTCTACCTCCACCTCTTCTACCTCCACCTCTACCTCCACCTCTACCTCCACCTCTTCTACCTCTACTGTACCTCCACCTCTTCTACCTCTACTGTACCTCCACCTCTACCTCCACCTCCACCTCTACTGTACCTCCACCTCTACTTCTACCTCCACCTCTTCTACCTCCACCTCTACCTCTTCTACCTCTACTGTACCTCCACCACTACCTCCACCTCCACCTCCACCTCCACCTCTTCTACCTCCACCTCTTCTAAAATGGCGCTGGAAGAAATGGCAGCAGTTTTACAGGCGCCCAACCAATTGTGCTACTATGTGTTTTTTTTGCATTATTTGTAAATTATTTTGTACATAATGTTTCTGCAACCGTATCTTACGGCAAAAAAGAGCTTCTGGATATCAGGACAGCGATCACTCACCTCGGATTAGACAAAGATTTTTTTCTACACCAAGGAGGACTCACAAGACATTCTCCAAACACCCCACAGGGCCGACATCCCTGTTATTTGCAAGAGGAAGAGACACAGGTACAGCGGACACAGAGCCAGAAGCCTGGTCAGGACCCGCAGAAGGCAATTGGGAAAGCTGCCGTTACCGTCAATATTACTCGCCAACGCGCAATCATTGGACAATAAATTAGACGACGTACGATCACGAATATCCTACCAACGGGACATCAAAAACTGTAATATCCTATGTTTCACGGAATCGTGGCTGAATGACGACATGGATATTCAGCTAGCGGGATATACGCTGTACCGGCAAGATAGAACTGCACACTCCGGTAAGACGAGGCGTGGCGATCTGTGCATATTTGTTAACAACAGCTGGTGCACGAAATCTAAGGACGTCTCTAGATTTTGCTCGCCTGAAGTAGAGTATATTGTGATAAATTGCAGGCCACACTACTTGCCTAGAGAGTTTTCAGCTATACTTTCGTGGCTGTTTATTTACCACCACAGACAGATGCTGGCACTAAGACCGCACTCAGTCAGCTGTATAAGGAAATAAGCAAACAGGAAACCACTCACCCAGAGGCGGCGCTCCTAGTGGCCGGAGACTTTAATGCAGGGAAACTTAAATCAGTTCTACAAAATTTCTATCAACATGTTAAATGTGCAACCAGAGGGGAAAATAATTCTAGATCACCTGTACTCCACACACAGAGACGCGTACAAAGCTCTCCCTCGCCCTCCATTTAGTAAATCCGACCACATCTATATCCTCCTGATTCTTGCTTACAAGCAAATATTAAAGCAGGAAGCACCAGTGACTCGGTCTATAAAAAAAGTGGTCAGATGAAGCAGATGCTAAACTACAGGACTGTTTTGCTATCACAGACTGGAACATGTTCCAGGATTCTTCCGATGGCACTGAGGAGTACACCACATCAGTCATTGGCTTTATCAATAAGTGCATCGAGGACGTCGTCCCCACAGTGACCCCCACAGTCGTCCCCACAGTACATACCCCAACTAGAAGCCATGGATTACAGGCAACATTCGCACTGAGCTAAAGGGTAGAGCTGCCGTCTTCAAGGTGCGGGACTCTAACCCGGAAGCTTACAAGAAATCCTGCTATGCCATGCGACAAACCATCAAACAGGCAAAGCGTCAATACAGGGCTAAGACTGAATCATACTACACCGGCTCCGACGCTCCTCTTATGTGGCAGGGCTTGCAAACTATTACAGACTACAAAGGGAAGCACAGCCGTGAGCTGCCCAGTGACACGAGCCTACCAGACGAGCTAAATCACTTCTATGCTCGCTTCGAGGCAAGCAACACTGAGGCATGCATGAGAGCATCAGCTGTTCCGGACGACTGTGTGATCAGGCTCTCCGTAGCCGTCGTGAGTAAGACCTTTAAACAGGTCAACATACACAAGGCTACGGGGCCAGATGGATTACCAGGACGTGTGCTCCGGGCATGTGCTGACCAACTGGCAGGTGTCTTCACTGACATTTTCAACATGTCCCTGATTGAGTCTGTAATACCAACATGTTTCAAGGAGACCACCATAGTCCCTGTGCCCAAGAACACAAAGGCAACCTGCCTAAATGACTACAGACCCGTAGCTCTCACGTCCGTAGCCATGAAGTGGTTTGAAAGGCTGGTAATGGCTCACAACAACACCATTATCCCAGAAACCCTAGACCCACTCCAATTTGCATACCGCCCAAACAGATCCACAAATGATGCAATCGCTATTGCACTCCACACTGTCCTTTCACACCTGGACAAAAGGAACACTATTGTGAGAATGCTATTCATTGACTACAGCTCAGCGTTCAACACCATAGTGCCCTCAAAGCTCATCACTATGCTAAGGATCCTGGGACTAAACACCTCCCTCTGTTACTGGATCCTGAACTTCCTGACGGGCCGCCCCCAGGTGGTGAGGTAGGTAGCAACACATCTGCCACGCTGATCCTCAACACTGGAGCCCCCCAGGGGTGCGTGCTCAGTCCCCTCCTGTACTCCCTGTTCACCCACGACTGCATGGCCAGGCACGACTCCAACATCATTATTAGGTTTGCAGACGACACAACAGTGGTAGGCCTGATCACCGACAATGACGAGACAGCCTATAGGGAGGAGGTCAGAGACATGGCCGGGTGGTGCCAGAATAACAACCTATCCCTCAACGTAACCAAGACTAAGGAGATTATTGTGGACTACAGGAAAAGGAGGACCGAACACACCCCCATTCTCATCGACGGGGCTATAGTGGAGCAGGTTGAGAGCTGCAAGTTCCTTGGTGTCCACATCACCAACAAACTGGAATGGTCCAAACATACCAAGACAGTCGTGAAGAGGGCACGACAAAGCCTATTCCCCCTCAGGAAACTAAAAAGACTTGGCATGGGTCCTGAGATCCTCAAAAGGTTCTACAGCTGCAACATCGAGAGCATCCTGACTTGTTGCATCACTGCCTGGTACGGCAATTGCTCGGCCTCCGACCGCAAGGCACAACAGAGGGTAGTGCGTACTGCCCAGTACATCACTGGGGCTAAGCTGCCTGCCATCCAGGACCTCTACACCAGGCAGTGTCAGAGGAAGGCCCTAAAAAGGGTCTAAGACCCCAGTCATAGACTGTTCTCTCTACTACCGCATGGCAACCCCTCTTTTATGCTACTGCTACTCTCTGTTCATCATATATGTATAGTCACTTTAACCACATCTACATGTACATACTACCTCAATCAGCCTGACTAACCGTTGTCTGTATGTAGCCTCGCTACTGTTATTTTTTACTGTCTTTTTACTGTTGTTTTTATTTCTTTACTTACCTATTATTCACCTAATACCTTTTTTGCACTATTGGTTAGAGCCTGTAAGTAAGCATTTCACTGTAAGGTCTACACCTCTTGTATTCGGCGCACGTGACAAATAAACTTTGATTTGATTCTACCTCTTCTACCTCCACCTCTACCTCTTCTACCTCCACCTCCACCTCTTCTACGTCCACCTCCACGTCCACCTCTACCTCTTCTACCTCCACCTCCACCTCCACCTCTACCTCCACCTCTACCTCCACCTCTTCTACCTCCACCTCTTCTACCTCCACCTCTTCTACCTCCACCTTTATCTCCACCTCCACTTCTACCTCCACCATCTCCACCTCTACCTCTACCTCTCCTACCTCCACCTCTTCTACCTCCACCTCCACCTTTTCTACCTCCACCTCCACCTCTTCAACCTCCACCACCATCTCTACCTCCACCTCTACCTCTACCTCTCTCTGCCAAGTTTGCTTCCATTGTTCTCCAAGCACAGGAGTACTCACCTGTGGCCTTTTTATCCGTACCAAAGGTCTGATTGCAAAGTGAACTTTTACGCAACTAGTGTTTGCACATGTGAAGAGTGAAAGTGGTCAATTGGTAATTGAGCTTAGCTTGTTGAACAGTGTTGTTTTTCATTTGCACACAAGAGATTTTAGTTGGGAAGGTTGTGCCAAAGGTAGTGAATTGTGTGTTGTGTTTTGCCAAATGTTTGTTATAGAATTGCAATCTGAGTGTAAAGCAGAACATGTGCCAGGAGTATTGCAGATTTGTTGTCTGGTTCTACTAAATTAGTTACAGGTTTGGGTCATTATGCCTATGGGCCAGTTTTAGTGTGTAAACAATTGGGGAAAAGTGTAATTGTTGACTCCAAAGTTGGCCAGCCGGGCATCATGATGATTTGTAGCCTGTCAATCAGGTGATCATATGGTTTTGCAACTCTGCCATCACATGTATAGAAATGCTGCTAACCAAACAAGAGGTCTCTTTCTAGTGGTCGCAGGGTTTAAAGCCCACATGCAGGACATTTTATATTTTTAAATCATCACTATATGTCCAATAAATAAATTGTGTGTGTTTATTTCATGAAAATAACTCAAATTATATTTTGTATTATTATGAGTCTCCTTTTGTCATTAAAATGCTCGGTTTGATCGTGTGTTGATACAGATGTAAATACATTTACATAAACAGCCCTGATTGGCAGATAGGATTGTCTAGACACTAGGGCCTACCCCTCAAAAACTACATCCCACCTGATCAGGATGAAATTCCAGGCATTGTTTTAGTTTTCATAATTTTCAAAAATATAGAGTGTTATTTCAACCTCCTAGTGTGGAATATATTAAATAAATAAAAACTGTAAAATCTATATTTTTTACTGCACTACTCCTTTAAGTATAGTTGTGGACTTACAACATCCCATTTTGACAGTGAACCTGAAAAAACTATGAAAACGATGAAACTGGGAAAAACAAAACCTGGAAAACAGAATTTGTCAAAAAGTAAAACTGATTTTTTTTTAAATGCATGAAATAGCCTACCCAAAAGATGTAACGAATCATGTTACACTACGTAAAATGTCAGGAAATATGGCCCCCAAGTTAAACTTTTGGTGGTATATTTAATGTATCTCAATGAACAATAATTCAAATAGGCCCAAATGCAGGCTCCAGTCAGCATTTCTGCCTCCAACTTTGGTGAACTAACATTTCCCACACATCTGTTGAACTTATTTGGTTTTCACAATAGCTAATGTAAGTCAGTGGAACAAATCTCATTCCTTACAATGGGCTACAATATAGGGTAATTAGTGTGCTTTTGTCAGCAAGAACACTACTGTTATTATACATATTTCTATTATACTTTTTCCAGTGCTACTAGTGTTGTTGGACAGTGTTGTATGTCATAAAACCATTAGAAAAAGCTATTGAATAATTTTTTATTTTTGTGGGTGGATAAATCAGCTTTAATATTGCAGATAGATTGTGTAGCTTCCATCAATGTAATTGTCTACATAATTTCCAATCCCACATATTTTATTTGTAAATATACAGTACCAGTCAAAGGTTTGGACACACCTACTCATTCCAGGGGTTTTGTTTATTTTTACTATTTTCTACATTGTAGAATAATAGTGAAGACATCACAACTATGAAATAAATTGTTAAACAAATAAAAATATATGTTATATTTTTGATTCTTCAAAGTAGTCACCCTTCGCTTTGTTAACAGCTTTGCACACGCTTGACATTCTCTCAACCAGTTTCAAGAGGTAGCCACCTGGAATGCTTTTCAATTAACAGGTGTGCCTTGTTAAAAGTTAATTTGTGGAATTTCTTTCCTTTTTAATGTGTTTTAGCCAATCAGTTGTGTTGTGACAAGGTAGGGTTGGTATACAGAAGATAGCCCTATTTGGTAAAAGACCAAGTCCATATCATGGCAAGAACAGCTCAAATAAGCAAAGAAAAATGACAGTCCATCATTACTTTAAGACATGAAGGTCAGTCAATCCGGAAAATTTCAAGAACTTTGAAAGTTTCTTCAAGTGCAGTTGCAAAAACCATCAAGCACTATGATGAAACTGGCTCTCATAAGGCCCGCCACATGAAAGGAAGACCCAGAGTTACCTCTGCTGCAGAGGATAAGTTCATTAGAGTTACCAGCCTCAGAAATTGCAGCCCAAATAAATGCTTCACAGAGTTCAAGTAACGGACACATCTCAACATCAACTGTTCAGAGGAGACTGTTTGAGTCAGGCCTTCATGGTCGAATTGCTGCAAAGAAACCACTACTAAAGGACACCAATAAGAAGAAGAGACCTGCTTGGGCCAAGAAACATGAGCAATGGACATTAGACTGGTGGACATCTGTCCTTTGATCTGATGAGTCCAAATTTTAGATTTTTGGTTCCAACCACCGTGTCTTTGTGAGATGCAGAGTAGGTGAACATGCATGTGTGGTTCCCACCGTGATGCATGGAGGAGGAGGAGTGATGGTGTGGGGGTGCTTTGCTGGTGATACTGTTGGTGTTTTCTTTAGAATTCAAGGCACACTTAACCAGCATGGCTACCACAGCATTCTGCAGCGATACGCCATCACATCTGGTTTGCTCTTAGTGGGACGATCATTTATTTTTCAACAGGACAATGACCCAACACACTTCATGGATGTGTAAGGGCTATTTGGCCAATAAGAAGAGGGATGGAGTGCTGCATCAGATGACCTAGCATCTACAATCACCCGACCTCAACCCAGTTAAGATGGTTTGGAATGAGTTGGACCGCAGAGCAGCCAACAAGTGCTCAGCATATGTGGGAACTCCTTCAAGACTGTTGGAAAAGATTTCCAGGTGAAGCTGGTTGAGAGAAAGCCAAGAGTGTGCAAAGCTTTCATCAAGGCAAAGAGTGGCTACTTTGAAGAATCTAAAATCTAAAATATATTTTGAATTGTTTAATACTTTTTTGGTTAGATTCCATATGTGTTATTTCATAGTTTTGATGTCTTCACTATTATTCTACAATGTACAAAATAGTAAAAATAAAGAAAAACCCTTGAATGAGTACGTGTGTCCACATTTTTTTACTGGTACTGTAAATCTAATCTGAAGTGACAGCTTTTGAGAGTGGAGTGGCTGTTTTTCTTCTGACTGATCTCTACAGACCAGAAGTAAATGTATGTGGCTTTAGGTGATAAAACATGAAGATCAGAGGAGAAGAGTTCAGAGTTCCCTCCTCCATTTCTGATGTCTGGGAGTGTTTTACTTGTGTGAGTTTATGTGTGTGTGTCAGTGTGTGTGCTTGTCACGAGAGGCTGTTTTATAATGTCAGATTACACAAATCGTAGCCTGACAGGCAGAAATGGCGGACCAGATATGAGCCAAATCTGTCATCAGTTACGAGGCTAAGAATTTGAGCTTGTGTGTGTGATTGAATTATCCAATACACACTAGTTAATGCACCGTGTTTTACTAGGCCAGCCTTGGTTGTTATGAATAGTGTTGCACTCTAACATCTGACTTTAAGACATCAACAAAAGTCTATGGCAGAAATTACAACACTCCTATCCTCATATCTTTCCCTCACCTGTCATTTCCTTTTCTCTACTTCCTTTTCTCTACAGTTTTATTGTCCTTTGCACTTTCAGCAATGGGCTAACTCTCCTCTATTTTTTTCTCCTCCCTTTGTTTTTCTCTCCCTCTGTTTTTTCCTTCCTGCATCCCGCCACCCAGATTTTTCCCATCTGCCCCAGCCTTCCTGTCGTGCCATTGGTCGGGGAGCCACCAACCAATCAGATTAAAGCAGGGCTATTCTTTTGTTTCTGTTTTCCCTCTATCCCTTTTTATCTTTCTTTCCTCCGCCCTCCTTGGCAGCTGTATTGGCAGCTGTATTGTTCCCTTGTTTTCTTGTTCTATCCTCTCTTTACCTGAGCTGTTGGCAGAGCTCTCTCTCTTTACACAGCAGCCCTTCTGTCATGTCTCGCTCCAAACCCACACACTTCAGCCTAGAGAGAGAGAGAGAGAGAGCGAGAGAGGGAGACAGAGATAGATAGAGATGGAGAGGGATAGAGGGAGAGAGAGATGGAGAGGGAGACAGAAAGAGAGAGAGAGAGAGACAAAGACAGAGAGAGAGAGATAGGGGAAGTTGTTAACAATCTTTTCTTGAATAAAACTTCAAAATAATGCAGTGCAATGCACACATAACCACTACTAGAGGAGAATAAACAGTAAACTAGTCACAGGGAGGAAGTGGTAATAAGAGAGAGAAAGGAGTGGGAAGGAAAGAAGGTTTATGAGAGGAATGGAGGACAGAAAGAAAGGCAAGATACCCTAATTATGACTTCTGTGATGTTTATATGGTGTCTTTATGTTTCTATGGAAACTGTCCTGCCTCATGTCACTATGTTCATTATCCAGAAATAAAACAAAACCACTACACATAAACATGAGAAGAGCTACTAGAAACTGTAAACAAGCTCCTGCAAAGATTCAGGAAAAGTGAAAGTAAAGTGATTGCTTGATCAGGACATGATTGATGACATGACTAATGATTGCTTGGTGAGTCATCACACACGTACACACACAAACATTTTCATTGTCTAGTTACTGTTCTGACACAAAGGAAGATAGGCAGAGAGAAGGAGAAATGCATATTAGAATGTTAGTGTTAAATTGTTAGACAGTTAGTTTTAGAGTGTTAGAATGTTAGAATGTTAGTTTTAGAGTGTTAGAATGTTAAAATGTTAGAATGTTAGAGTGTTAGTGTTAGAATGTTAGAATGTTAGCGTGTTAGAATGTTAGAGTGTTATAATGTTAGAGAGTTAGTTTTAGAGTGTTATAATGTTAGAGAGTTAGTTTTAGAGTGTTAGAATGTTAGAATGTTAGAGTGTTAGTGTTAGAATGTTAGTGTTAGAATGTTAGAGTGTTATAATGTTAGAGTGTTAGAATGTTAGAGAGTTAGTTTTAGAGTGTTCGAATGTTAGAATGTTAGAGTGTTAGTTTTAGAGTGTTAGAATGTTAGTGTTAGAATGTTAGCGTGTTAGAATGTTAGTGTTATAATGTTAGAGAGTTAGTTTTAGAGTGTTAGTGTCACGTCCTGGCCAGTATAAGGGTTAATGGTTATTGTAGTTTGGTCAGGATGTGGCAGAGGGTATTTGTTTTATGTGGTTCAGGGTGGTGTGTTAGTTAGGAGGGCGTTTGATTTATTATTTCCGGGTTTTGAGTTTATGTATTTATGTATTTCTATGTGTAGTCTAGTGAGTGTGTTTCTATGTTGAGTTAATTGGGGTGGACTTCGAATTGAAGGCAGCTGTTTGGTGTTGCCTTTGATTGGAAGTCCTATATTAGTTGGGTGTGTTTGTCTTGTATTTGTGGGAGATTGTTCTGTGTTTAGCCTTGTGCCTTGCCAGACTGTCGGTATATCGTTCGTTCACTTGTTTTGTTATTTTTGTGTTCATTTTGATTTAATAAATGTTCAAAATGAACAAACACAGTCCTGCTGCATTTTGGTCCTCCTTCACCGACGATAACCGTGACAGTTAGAATGTTAGCGTGTTAGCGTGTTAGAGTGTTAGAGTGTTAGTGTTATAATGTTAGAGAGTTAGTTTTAGAGTGTTAGAATGTTAGAGTGTTAGAATGTTAGAGTGTTAGAATGTTAGAATGTTAGAGTGTTAGAGTGTTAGAATGTTAGAAGCTCTATTAAGAAGTGTACATGATAGGGTTGAATGATAAAACTCTGCCTCAGTTTCCAGACATAACCAATCAACCAGGACAGACAACACATCAGCACTCAGATCACGTCGCCCGCCCAGCCAGACACCACATCCAAGCAGACACGCAGCATCTCACTCCCAGACCCAGCCAGACACCACAACAAACAAGTGCTGACAGTGATTTCTTAATGAGAGAGAGAGAGAGGAGAGACAGAGGAGAGAGAGAGAGGAGAGACAGAGCGAGAGGACAGGGAGAGAGAGAGAGAGAGAGACAGAGAGAGTGAGGAGAGAGAGAGTGAGGAGAGAGAGAGTGAGGAGAGAGAGAGAGAGGAGAGAGAGAGAGAGGAGAGGGAGAGACAGAGAGAGAGAGTGAGGAGAGAGAGAGTGAGGAGAGAGAGAGAGAGAGAAAGAGAGAGAGAGAGAGAGAGAGAGATGGTAGAGCAGATTACTCCTAAAATAAAGCTAGCTTTTTGAGTTAAGCATGTAGTATACATGACCAAAATAAACCTGTACATGAATTCTTCCCCTTTATTTTCAGAGGGACACAGAGACTCTGGATAAAATCCCCAGCCATTAGTTTAGCCTAACCTGGGCTATCAGATCACAACCCAACCAAACGTAAGGTAGCAGGAGTTTATACTCAAAACACACACACAAATGCGCTCCACACCAGCTTTAACCGAGTAAATCCGTATGCATGTAGATCTAATCCTGTCTGTGTGTATACTGTATCTGTCTGAATGAGTGTATGTTAGACTGTGTGTGTTCAGAACTAAATAAGTATGCGTGTGATGATGTTTCTGTGTATGTGTGATGATGTCTCTGTGTGTGAGTGTGAGTGAGTGAGTGAGTGAGTGAGTGAGTGAGTGAGTGAGTGAGTGAGTGAGTGAGTGAGTGAGTGAGTGTGTGTGTGTGTGTGTGTGTGTGTGTGTTGTAACTTTAATGGGTTACAGAGTTAATGTTTACAGTTAATTCATTGAGCTGTATCTAAAGATATTTTCTTTACAGTTATTTACATATGTAATTGTATTATAATTCATGTGATGGAGATTGAGAGAACTACATACATATTTCTGTTTTAAACTACATACATATTTCTGTTGTATTGGTTAGTATTGGATTACGTTATTGACTGCAAGTTCCAGAATGCCTTGCGACAGGAAGCAGAAAGAGAGAGAACGCGCCAGTTATGTACAAGTGATTATCCTGCCTTTCTCTAGCAACTTTCTTTTATTGTTTTGTAGAATCTAAAGTTGTTAAACGTAACGTGAACAAGTAGTATTACTAAAAGAAGCTTTCACTTCAAACCCCATGTCTCCAGCCATTACTTTGAAGCTAGTTATTCTATAGTGTGTGTGTATGATGATGTCTCTGTGTAGAGAGGATGCGTGAGAGTTTGAGCCTATCTGCATTGATGTTTGTGAGTCTCTGAGCCAGTCTTAGTGAGTGAGTGAGCGTGTCTGTGTGTGACTCTGAGTGACTGCGTGTGCTTGCGAGGGACGTTAGCCCAGACTCCTACTGTTCACCCATCTGTCCCCATCGGTCCTAAATCCAGATCAGAAAGAACGTCGCCTGGGGAGGGGTGTGTGTATGCGATCTTGTGTGTATGTGTGTGTGAGAGAGAGCAACAGCAGTGGAAAAACAAGGTAGAGCAGTGCCAGTGGGTGCGTGCAGGATTAGAGAACTACCAACTAGCAGCCGAATCAACCATCTCAGGACATGAGGACAGAGACCACAGACTGAACAACATGACCCAGACACACACACCATCTCAGGACATGGGGACAGAGACCACAGACTGAACAACATGACCCAGACACACACACCATCTCAGGACATGGGGACAGAGACCACAGACTGAACAACATGACCCAGACACACACACCATCTCAGGACATGGGGACAGAGACCACAGACTGAACAACAGGACCCAGACACACACACCATCTCAGGACATGGGGACAGAGACCACAGACTGAACAACATGACCCAGACACACACACCATCTCAGGACATGGGGACAGAGACCACAGACTGAACAACATGACCCAGACACACACACCATCTCAGGACATGGGGACAGAGACCACAGACTGAACAACAGGACCCAGACACACACACCATCAGTTGCCCCCAAACACAAACTTCTGCAAGCAAACAAACGGGATGTAAGTACACATCTTGGCCACTGTCCTCCTGAACTCAACAGTTCAGGAGTCTATTACTTCATTATCAAGCCACAGATTTCGACCAGATAGTTGTCAGCTCTCCAATTCAGTGCTCTGTGATGTGGTGTGTTTAACACACACAATGATATATACTGTATATTATTTTAAAAATGCCTACCTGGAAAATAGATGTCTAGACCAGTGTTTTGGGACGCTATTATTTTTATATAGCAACCTGTCTAAATTCTACTTTAGACTGATACCTCTTCTTTTCAGCCTGTGCTGGTATTTTCTTTACGTCATCATTACAGTAGGCATGAAAGCATTTCATATCAAAACGGCATCTGTCATCCGTAGTATACTGTGTGTGTGTGTGTGTGTGTGTGTGTGTGTGTGTGTGTGTGTGTGTGTGTGTGTGTGTGTGTGTGTGTGTGTGTGTGTGTGTGTGTATCAAACAGAGCTGGCAGGGCTTAAAGAGGGTTTTGATCAGTTGAAGGGCTGGAGATTCAAAGCTGGAAGTCATTAGGAGATCTAACTATTACACACACCACGACAACTATTACACACACAGACAACTATTACACACCACGACAACTATTACACACCACGACAACTAATACACACACACCACGACAACTATTACACACACAGACAACTACTACACACCACGACAACTATTACACACCACGACAACTAACACACACACCACGACAACTATTACACAACACGACAACTATTACACAAAACGACAACTAATATACACACACACACACACACACACACACACACACACACACACACACACACACACACACACACACACACACACACACCACAACAACTATTACACACCACGCCAACTAATTGTGACGACCCTCCCACTCTGTCTGGTGTGTAATAGTTGTCGTGGTGTGTAATAGTTGTCGTGGTGTGTATTAGTTGTCGTGGTGTGTAATAGTTGTCGTGGTGTGTAGTAGTTGTCGTGGTGTGTAATAGTTGTCGTGGTGTGTAATAGTTGTCGTGGTGTGTAGTAGTTGTCGTGGTGTGTAATAGTTGTCGTGGTGTGTAATAGTTGTCGTGGTGTGTAATAGTTGTCGTGGTGTGTAGTAGTTGTCGTGGTGTGTAATAGTTGTCGTGGTGTGTAATAGTTGTCGTGGTGTGTAGTAGTTGTCGTGGTCTGTAATAGTTGTCGTGGTGTGTAATAGTTGTCGTGGTGTGTAATAGTCGTCGTGGTGTGTAGTAGTCGTCGTGGTGTGTAGTAGTCGTCGTGGTGTGTAGTAGTCGTCGTGGTGTGTAATAGTCGTCGTGGTGTGTAATAGTCGTCGTGGTGTGTAATAGTCGTCGTGGTGTGTAATAGTCGTCGTGGTGTGTAATAGTCGTCGTGGTGTGTAATAGTTGTCGTGGTGTGTAATAGTTGTCGTGGTGTGTAATAGTTGTCGTGGTGTGTAATAGTTGTCGTGGTGTGTAGTAGTTGTCGTGGTGTGTAGTAGTCGTCGTGGTGTGTAGTAGTTGTCGTGGTGTGTAATAGTTGTCGTGGTGTGTAATAGTTGTCGTGGTGTGTAATAGTTGTCGTGTTGTGTGTATTATGTGACGACCCTCCCACTCTGTCTGCCGTATTCTCTCTCTTTGTTCTTGTTTCCTTATTAGGATGCCGGTGGGCGGAGTTGGGAGGGTCGTCAGCTACATGGGAAACACCTGGGCCCGGGTGTGTCCCAGGATAAATAGACCTCTTCCACATTGATTGGGGAGACTCTCTCCATGCAGACACTTTTGTTGATTTCTGTTGTGGTAGTTTTGTGGCTTTTTGGTGGTTTGCTTTGGCACCCTTCATCACCCTGCATTATTTCATTTATTTACATTTACATTTACGTCATTTAGCAGACGCTCTTATCCAGAGCGACTTACAAATTGGTGCATTAACCTTATGATATCCAGTGGTTAGAAGGATTACTTAATCCTATCCCAGGTATTACTTAGAGGTGGGGTTTCAGGTGTCTCCGGAAGGTGGTGATTGACTCCGCTGTCCTGGTGTCGTGAGGGAGCTTGTTCCACCATTGGGGTGCCAGAGCAGCGAACAGTTTTGACTGGGCTGAGCGGGAACTGTGCTTCCTCAGAGGTAGGGAGGCGAGCAGGCCAGAGGTGGATGAACGCAGTGCCCTTGTTTGGGTGTAGGGACTGATCAGAGCCTGAAGGAACGGAGGTGCCGTTCCCCTCACAGCTCCGTAGGCAAGCACCATGGTCTTGTAGCAGATGCGAGCTTCAACTGGAAGCCAGTGGAGTGTGCGGAGGAGCGGGGTGACGTGAGAGAACTTGGGAAGGTTGAACACCAGACGGGCAGCGGCGTTCTGGATGAGTTGTAGGGGTTTAATGGCACAACTCATCCATTTATGCATGCAAAATACTCCCTTACACTACTGATTACTGACTACACACACCATTGTTTATTGTTCTTAGTTTACTTTAGTTAATAAATATATATTTTGGTGTTCCTTGTCTCCACGTTGT
Organism: Salmo salar; assembly: GCF_965601325.2. Lineage (NCBI taxonomy): Eukaryota > Metazoa > Chordata > Actinopteri > Salmoniformes > Salmonidae > Salmo > Salmo salar. The sequence continues at coordinate 85,542,462 of NC_138310.1, forward strand.
CTCCCTTTTGTTGCGAACTCTGAGCCAGTTCGTAACAAGAACAATGAACAATGGTGTGTGTAATCAGTAATCAGTAGTGTAAGTGAGTGTTTTGCATGCCTGAATGTAATAGTGCAGGGTGATGAAGGGTGCCAAAGCAAATAACCAAAAAGCCACAAAACTACCACAACAGAAATCAACAAAAGTGTCTGCATGGAGAGAGTCTCCCCAATCAATGTGGAAGAGGTCTATTTATCCTGGGACACACCCGGGCCCAGGTGTTTCCCATGTAGCTGACGACCCTCCCAACTCCGCCCACCGGCATCCTAATAAGGAAACAAGAACAAAGTGAGAGAATACGGCAGACAGAGTGGGAGGGTCGTCACATAATACACACACCACGACAACTATTACACACCACGACAACTATTACACACCACGACAACTATTACACACCACGACAACTATTACACACCACGACAACTATTACACACCACGACAACTATTACACACCACGACAACTACTACACACCACGACAACTACTACACACCACGACAACTATTACACACCACGACAACTATTACACACCACGACAACTATTACACACCACGACAACTATTACACACCACGACAACTATTACACACCACGACAACTAATACACACCACGACAACTATTACACACCACGACAACTATTACACACCACGACAACTACTACACACCACGACAACTACTACACACCACGACAACTACTACACACCACGACAACTATTACACACCACGACAACTATTACACACCACGACAACTACTACACACCACGACAACTACTACACACCACGACAACTATTACACACCACGACAACTACTACACACCACGACAACTACTACACACCACGACAACTATTACACACCACGACAACTATTACACACCACGACAACTATTACAGACCACGACAACTATTACACACCACGACAACTAATACACACCACGACAACTATTACACACCACGACAACTATTACACACACCACGACAACTAATACACACCACGACAACTAATACACACCACGACAACTAATACACACCACGACAACTATTACACACCACGACAACTACTACACACCACGACAACTATTACACACCACGACAACTATTACACACCACGACAACTACTACACACCACGACAACTACTACACACCACGACAACTACTACACACCACGACAACTAATACACACCACGACAACTAATACACACCACGACAACTATTACACACCACGACAACTAATACACACCACGACAACTATTACACACCACGACAACTAATACACACCACGACAACTATTACACACCACGACAACTATTACACACCACGACAACTACTACACACCACGACAACTATTACACACCACGACAACTATTACACACCACGACAACTATTACACACCACGACAACTATTACACACCACGACAACTAATACACACCACGACAACTATTACACACCACGACAACTAATACACACCACGACAACTATTACACACCACGACAACTATTACACACCACGACAACTACTACACACCACGACAACTACTACACACCACGACAACTATTACACACCACGACAACTATTACACACCACGACAACTATTACACACCACGACAACTATTACACACCACGACAACTACTACACACCACGACAACTAATACACACCACGACAACTATTACACACCACGACAACTACTACACACCACGACAACTAATACACACCACGACAACTAATACACACCACGACAACTAATACACACCACGACAACTATTACACACCACGACAACTAATACACACCACGACAACTATTACACACCACGACAACTATTACACACCACGACAACTATTACACACCACGACAACTACTACACACCACGACAACTATTACACACCACGACAACTATTACACACCACGACAACTATTACACACCACGACAACTATTACACACCACGACAACTATTACACACCACGACAACTATTACACACCACGACAACTACTATACACCACGACAACTACTACACACCACGACAACTATTACACACCACGACAACTACTACACACCACGACAACTATTACACACCACGACAACGATTACACACCACGACAACTACTACACACCACGACAACTATTACACACCACGACAACTATTACACACCACAACAACTATTACACACCACGACAACTACTACACACCACGACAACTATTACACACCACGACAACTACTACACACCACGACAACTATTACACACCACGACAACTATTACACACCACGACAACTACTACACACCACGACAACTACTACACACCACGACAACTATTACACACCACGACAACTACTACACACCACGACAACTATTACACACCACGACAACTATTACACACCACGACAACTACTACACACCACGACAACTACTACACACCACGACAACTACTACACACCACGACAACTACTACACACCACGACAACTAATACACACCACGACAACTATTACACACCACGACAACTAATACACACCACGACAACTATTACACACCACGACAACTATTACACACCACGACAACTATTACACACCACGACAACTATTACACACCACGACAACTATTACTCACCACGACAACTATTACTCACCACGACAACTATTACACACCACGACAACTATTACACACCACGACAACTAATACACACCACGACAACTATTACTCACCACGACAACTATTACTCACCACGACAACTAATACACACCACGACAACTAATACACACCACGACAACTATTACTCACCACGACAACTATTACTCACCACGACAACTATTACACACCCCGACAACTACTACACACCACGACAACTACTACACACCACGACAACTACTACACACCACGACAACTAATACACACCACGACAACTAATACACACCACGACAACTAATACACACCACGACAACTATTACTCACCACGACAACTACTACACACCACGACAACTAATACACACCACGACAACTATTACACACCACGACAACTAATACACACCACGACAACTATTACACACCACGACAACTATTACACACCACGACAACTATTACACACCACGACAACTAATACACACCACGACAACTATTACACACCACGACAACTAATACTCACCACGACAACTAATACACACCACGACAACTATTACACACCACGACAACTAATACACACCACGACAACTATTACACACCACGACAACTATTACACACCACGACAACTATTACACACCACGACAACTAATACACACCACGACAACTATTACACACACCACGACAACTAATTCACACCACGACAACTATTACACACCACGACAACTACTACACACCACGACAACTATTACACACCACGACAACTATTACACACCACGACAACTATTACACACCACGACAACTATTACACACCACGACAACTAATACACACAAACCACGACAACTAATACACACCACGACAACTAATACACACACACCACGACAACTATTACTCACACACCACGACAACTATTACACACACACCACGACAACTATTACACACACACCACGACAAATATTACACACACACCACGACAACTATTACACACACACCACGACAACTATTACACACACCACGACAACTAATACACACACACCACGACAACTATTACACACACACCACGACAACTATTACACACACACCACGACAACTATTACACACACACCACGACAACTATTACACACACCACGACAACTAATACATACGCACACACACACCGCGACAACTAATACACCAAAGACACATCAAAAGGGGAAAAAAACGACTGCAATGATACACTTAACGACAGGACTTCTGTCATTGACAACTCAACACAACATCATTAAGCAAGCCTTTTACATTTCTTAATGTACGTGCGAGTGTGAGCGCGCCGTGTGTGCGTTCACTGTAAGAGTAAGTTTGTTTATGTGTGTGTGTGTGTCACCTGTGTTTGTATGTATCTTGTTGTTATGTTGTGTTGTCTGGTAACCATGACGGACACCATAGTGATGACTGTAATCATCCAAAAACACAGAAAGGACAGCAACACACACACAAACAAACACACACACACAAACGCATACACACACACACACACTGATATCACATCTTCGCAGTCCTCATTAGTCTCAAAGCCGAGAGACATGAAAGGCAGTTTACCCTCCAGCATGTATTTGAATACAAACTCACACACGTGTTTATACAAGTGTGTTTCTGTGACAGGGAGGAATGTGTGTGTGTGTGTGTGTGTGTTGGGAGAGGGGGCTGTAATAGTGCTACTGTTGTTGTTGTATTGTATCTGTTGTCATGATTCCAGATGGTGCACTGAGCCGGTCAGCTTTTCAAAAACATCCACTGTAATAAAACTCAAACTCAGTCATTATACACTCCCTGACTGTACACGTACCCCGGGTATACAGAGTGTGTATTGCAGTGTATTCATGTATTTATTTGATATGTATCGTAATGCTCCCATTGGGACAGACATAATGACTCACATGCATAATGTCTTTGAAGAAAGGCTGACTCTGTAACTTCAGAGTAGATCTGACAGAGAGTTACCAAACACACACACACACACACACACACACGTACATTAATTTGTGCCAGAACAATGCTGATTGTTGTATTGTTTGTGTGGTTACTATAGGTAACATGAACTGACGATATAACCACAATGGTAAATGGAGTATAGATTTAAGTGCTTCCCTAGAATGAATGGCTGTGAATGTCAATTTGTCATACAATCTACCCCTCCTTTACCATACCATCTACCCTCCGTTACCATACAATCTACCCTCCTTTACCATACCATCTACCCTCCTTTACCATACCATCTACCCTCCTATCCCATACCATCTACCCCTCCTTTACCATACCACCTACCCTCCTTTACCATACCATCTACCCTCCTTTACCATCTACCCTCCTTTACCATCTACCCTCCTTTACCATACCATCTACCCCTCCTTTACCACCTATCCTCCTTTACCATCTACCCCTCCTTTACCATACCATCTACCCCTCCTTTACCATACCATCTACCCTCCTATCCCATACCACCTACCCTCCTTTACCATACCATCTACCCCATACCACCTACCCTCCTTTACCATCTACCCTCCTTTACCATACCATCTACCCTCCTATCCCATACCATCTACCCTCCTTTACCATCTACCCCTCCTTTACCATCTACCCTCCTATCCCATACCACCTACCCTCCTTTACCATCTACCCTCCTTTACCATCTACCCTCCTATCCCATACCACCTACCCTCCTTTACCACCTACCTTCCTATCCCATACCACCTACCCTCCTTTACCATCTACCCTCCTTTACCATCTACCCTCCTTTACCACCTACCCTCCTTTACCATCTACCCTCCTTTACCATCTACCCTCCTTTACCATACCACCTACCCTCCTTTACCACCTACCCTCCTATCCCATACCACCTACCCTCCTTTACCATACCACCTACCCTCCTTTACCACCTACCCTCCTATCCCATACCATCTACCCTCCTTTACCATACCATCTACCCTCCTATCCCATACCATCTACCCCTCCTTTACCATACCATCTACCCTCCTATCCCATACCACCTACCCTCCTATCCCATACCACCTACCCTCCTTTACCATACCACCTACCCTCCTTTACCATCTACCCCTCCTTTACCATACCATCTATCCTCCTTTACCATACCATCTACCCTCCTTTACCATACCATCTACCCTCCTTTACCATCTACCCTCCTTTACCATCTACCCTCCTTTACCATCTACCCTCCTTTACCATCTACCCTCCTTTACCATACCACCTACCCTCCTTTACCATACCATCTACCTTCCTATCCCATACCACCTACCCTCCTTTACCATCTACCCTCCTTTACCATCTACCCTCCTTTACCATACCATCTACCCTCCTTTACCATACCATCTACCCTCCTTTACCATCTACCCTCCTTTACCATACCATCTACCCTCCTTTACCATACCATCTACCCTCCTATCCCATACCATCTACCCTCCTTTACCATACCATCTACCCTCCTTTACCATCTACCCTCCTTTACCATACCATCTACCCTCCTTTACCATACCATCTACCCTCCTTTACCATACCATCTACCCTCCTTTACCATACCATCTACCCTCCTTTACCATACCATCTACCCCATACCACCTACCCTCCTTTACCATCTACCCTCCTTTACCATACCATCTACCCTCCTTTACCATACCATCTACCCTCCTTTACCATACCATCTACCCTCCTTTACCATACCATCTACCCCATACCACCTACCCTCCTTTACCATCTACCCTCCTTTACCATACCATCTACCCTCCATTACCATACCATCTACCCCTCCTTTACCATACCATCTACCCTCCTTTACCATACCACCTACCCTCCTTTACCACCTACCCTCCTATCCCATACCACCTACCCTCCTTTACCATACCATCTACCTTCCTATCCCATACCACCTACCCTCCTTTACCATCTACCCTCCTTTACCATCTACCCTCCTTTACCATACCACCTACCCTCCTTTACCACCTACCCTCCTATCCCATACCACCTACCCTCCTTTACCATACCATCTACCCTCCTTTACCATCTACCCTCCTTTACCATCTACCCTCCATTACCATACCATCTACCCTCCATTACCATACCATCCACCCTCCTTTACCATCTACCCTCCATTACCATAACATCTACCCTCCTTTACCATACCATCTACCCTCCTTTACCGTACCATCTACCCTCCTTTACCATACCATCTACCCTTCTTTACCATCCCCCCATTACCATACCATCTACCCTCCTTTACCATACCATCTATTTCACTCACCATTACCGTCCAGCCCCAGGTGCATGTGCGTGTGAGTTTGTGTGTGTAGGTCTCTCTAATGCAGCCCTAACAACAGCCTATGTTTCACTCTGATATATTGGAGAAGATATTACAACATAATACTAACTAGAAATGTTATTTTCTGCAGGCGGAAATGGAAAAGGGTGGTACATTAGTGCTTGTGTATTTAGATGAGCACAGTTCTTGGAGGCACAACAATCATAAGAGCATTTATTCTGACAAACAGTCATATACCCACTGTGCAGTCATTCAGTCAGTCAGTCATTCAGAACAGCAAGCAGCACCTTCTCCCTCCCTCCCTCCCTCCCTCCCTCCCTCTCTCCCTCCCTCTCACCCTCCCTCCCTCAGTTCTTGGAGGCACTCCCTGCCTCCCTCCCTCCCTGCCTCCCTCCCTCCTGTTAATCTCTCCAATGCTGATAAATTGCAGCTAAAGTACTGCGCTGAGTGCTGTTAAATTGCAGGATAAGTGATTAGGAGAGAGTGAAGGTGTGGGTGAGATAGAGTATGTGAGTACAGGAAGAGAGTAGGAGTGTTGATTTTAGAAGAGAACATCCTTCTTCAGTAAACATTGACCCCTAACACATCATCATAGCAGGTCATATCAGGCCTCATTTGGCTGCCTGGTTGACCTTTGACCCTATTTGTCCTCAGTGTGCCCCCAGGCTCTAAACATACCATTTATAATCTCCTAGATGGTGGATTAGGCTAACCCCTGAGGCATTTCACCAGGCTATTAATTACATAGCACGGTAGAAGCCTGCGCACGCACGCACGCACGCACGCACGCACGCACGCACGCACACACACACACACACACACACACACACACACACACACACACACACACACACACACACACACACACACACACGCATGCACGCACATATACACACAACAATACACATGACAATACAGAGAGAGAGAGATAGACAGTGGGAGAGAGAGAAAGAGAGAGAGAGAGATAAAGACAGAGAGGGATAAAGACAGACAGGGAGGGAGAGGGAGAGAGAAAGAGAGCGAGCGAAAGAGAGCGAGACAGAGCGACAAAGCGAGAGAGAGGGAGAGAGAGATGGAGACAGAAAGAGAGTCTGACCACAGCTCCAGGCTAGGAATTAACTGTCAATCAATAATGGAGCTAATGGGTGCAGAGGACAGGAGATCATTTGATGGTGTCTGGGTCCAGTGAGTGGTTCAGCCCCGTAGCATTGTGTGACAACAGACTGATTTAAAGTGTTCCCCATTATTTATTGCATTGCCTATGGTTATGATGCGTGTGTCAGTGTGCTCTGTGTGTGTGTGAGAAACATGCCCTCTAACACAACAGTCTGGTTGTAGTATGCGTGAGGAGCTCATTGACGACCCCCCCCCCCCCACCGTCCGTCCTCCCCCTCCACTGCCACTTCCTGGTGTGACAGCTGTGAATGCATAGCGTGCCTCCTCACACACCCGCACCACATGTGCATCCACACACACACACACACACACACACACACACACACACACACACACACACACACACACACACACACACCAGCCAACTTTGAAAACGCAAATACAACCACTGGTGCTGGCTGGCCCAGAAACACACTTTGGCAGCAGTAACACTGTGAACAGCAGCACCACAGCAGCACCACAGCAATATGATCTTACAGTCACAGTTCATCAGCTTCCTGCTTCTATAATTCCTATAGTAATATGATTGTACAGTCACAGTTCATCAGCTTCCTGCTTCTATAATTCCTATAGTAATATGATCTTACAGTCACAGTTCATCAGCTTCCTGCTTCTATAATTCCTATAGTAATATGATCTTACAGTCACAGTTCATCAGCTTCCTGCTTCTATAATTCCTATAGTAATATGATCTTACAGTCACAGTTCATCAGCTTCCTGCTTCTATAATTCCTATAGTAATATGATCTTACAGTCACAGTTCATCAGCTTCCTGCTTCTATAATTCCTATAGTAATATGATCTTACAGTCACAGTTCATCAGCTTCCTGCATCTATAATTCCTATAGTAATATGATCTTACAGTCACAGTTCATCAGCTTCCTGCTTCTATAATTCCTATAGTAATATGATCTTACAGTCACAGTTCATCAGCTTCCTGCTTCTATAATTCCTATAGTAATATGATCTTACAGTCACAGTTCATCAGCTTCCTGCTTCCATAACTCCTGAACGTCTCTAAAACTAAGAGCATTGTATTTGGTACAAATCATTCCTTAAGTTCTAGACCTCAGCTGAATCTGGTAATGAATGGTGAGGCTGTTGAACAAGTTGAGGAAACTAAATTACTTGGTGTTACCTTAGATTGTAAACTGTCATGGTCAAAACATATAGATTCAATGGTTATAAAGATCGGTCAGACCTCTCCCTTAATAAAGAGATGACACCACACTCCAAAAAGCAAGTCCTGCAGGCTCTAGTTTTGTCTAATCTTGATTATTGTCCAGTCGTATGGTCCAGTGCTGCAAGGAAAGACCTAGTTAAGTTGCAGGTGGCCTAGAACAGAGCAGCACGTCTTGCTCTTCATTGTAATCAGAGGGCTGATATAAATACTGTGCATGCCAATCTCTCTTGGCTAAGAGTTGAGGAGAGACTGACTGCATCACTTCTTCATTTTATAAGAAACAATGTGTTGAATTTCCCAAATTGTTTGCATAGTCAACTTACACACAGCTCTGACACACACACTTACCCCACCAGACATGCCACCAGGGGTCTTTTCACAGTCCCCAAATCCAGAACAAATTCAAGAAAGTGTATAGTATTATATAGAGCCAATATTGCATGGAACTCCATTCCATCTCAAATTTCTCCAATAAACAGCAAACCTGTTTCTTTCTTTCTTAGGTTTTTTGCATTCTTCATCAAACCATTTGTCTTTGTTGTTAATTTTCAACGGTTTTCTGTTTGATATTTTTAGATTTGATAGGGAAGCTGAGAGGTCAAATATACTGTTTAGGTTTTCTACTGCCAAGTTTACACCTTCACTATTACAGTGGAGCATTTTCTCCAGGAAGTTGTCTAAAAGGGATTGAATTTGTTGTTGCCTAATTGTTTTTTGGTAGGTTTCCACACTACTTTCCTTCCACCTATAGCATTTCTTAATATTATTCAGTTCCTTTGGCTTTGATGCCTCATGATTGAGTACTGCTCTGTATAAGTAGACTGTGATGTCTGTGATCTGATAGGGGTGTCAGTGGGCTGACTGTGAACGCTCTGAGAGACTCTGGGTTGAGGTCAGTGATAAAGTAGTCTACTGTACTACTGCCAAGAGATGAGCTATAGGTCTCTCTCTCTGTCTCTCTCTGTCTCTCTTTCTCTCTGTCTCTCTTTCTCTCTGTCTCTCTCTGTCTCTCTCTGTCTCTTTTTCTCTCTCTGTCTCTCTTTCTCTCTCTGTCTCTCTTTCTCTCTCTGTCTCTCTCTCTGTCTCTCAATTCAATTCAATTCAATTCGCTTTATTGGCATGACGTAACAATATACATATTGCCAAAGCTTATTTTGGATATTTACAATATAAAAATAAATAAAAAATGAGAATCAAATATTGTCAACGGGACAACAGTAACAACAATAACCAAGGGTCAAAATAACCATATATTCAACAATAACAATAATCATACAGTAGAGTACATGTGCAGGTTTATTGGTCTGTCAGACACTGTCCCTCAACTTATGGCAGGCAGCAATGTAGTGCGCTGCCAACACACAGCTCTCTGCGTCCTCCCCCAACAGGACGGGTAGCCTATCCTCATCAGAGAGGTCTTTGAAACCTTGAATAAGGGTTTCAAATTTGGGGAAATGACACTCTCTAATTGTTTTATATTTTTGACATTTTGTCAGGAAATGCAGCTCCGTCTCAGGTTCTGCTGTGGTGCAGTGGTTGCACAGCCTTTCCTCTACAGGGAGCCAGGTTTTCCTGTGTCTACCCTTCTCAATGGCAAGGCTGTGCTCACTGAGCCTGTACTTTGTCAAGGTTTTTCTAAGGTTTTGATCAGTAACCATGGTCAAATATTTAGCCATAGTGTACTGTCGATTTAGGGCCAGATAGCACTGCATTTTGCTTTGTGTTTGTGCTTGTGTTTCCCAATAAGCAATGTAGTTTTGTTTTGACTGTGTTGTAATTTGGTTTATTCTGATTGATTGGATGTTCTGGTCCTGAGGCTTCAGTGTGTTAGTAGAACAGGTTTGTGAACTCAGCCCCAGGACCAGCTGGATGAGGGGACTCTTTTCTTTGCTCAGCTCTTGGCATTGCAGGGCTTGGTAATGATATGAGAGGGGGTCACTGTATTTTAGATGTTTCCAAAACTTAATTACTCTTTTTTGAGTTTTTATTATTAGTGGATATTGGCCTAATTCTGCCCTGCATGCATTGTTTGTAGTTTTCCTCTGGACACATAGGAGAATCTTACAGAACTCTGCATGTAGGGTTTCAATGGGGTGTTTGTCCCATTTGATGAAATCTTGTTTTGCAAGTGGACCCCACACCTCGCTGCCATAAAGTGCAATTGGTTCAATGACATATTCAATTAGTTTTAGCCAAATTTTAATAGGTATTTCAATTTGAATTTGCTTTTTAATGGCGTAGAATGCCCTGCGTGCTTTCTCTCTCAGTTCATTCACTGCCTCATTAAGGTGTCCAGTTGAGCTTATTTTTAAACCTAAGTAATTGTAGTGTGTACAGTACTCTATATATTTTGTACCAATTGAGAACTTTGGTCTAATTCCCTGAGATCTGGATCTTCTCTGGAAAATCATTATTTTAGTCTTTTTGGGGTTTACTACCAGGGCCCAGGTCTGGCAGTACTGCTCTAGCAGGTCCAGGCTCTGCTGTAGGCCAGGTGCTGTGGGTGACAGCAGGCATAGGTCATCTGCGAAGAGTAGGCATTTAACTTCTGAATTGTGGAGACTAACACCAGGGGCTGAGGATTTTTCTAGAATAGTGGCCAATTCGTTGATGTAAATATTGAAGAGTGCAGGGCTCAGATTGCAACCCTGACGAAGGCCCCGCCCCTGGTTAAAGAATTCTGTTCTTTTCTTACCAATTTTAATGCTGCACATATTGCCAGTATACATTGATTTAATTATGTCATATGTTTTACCCCCTACACCACTTTCAATAACTTTGTAGAACAGTCCTGTATGCCAAATAGAATCAAATGCTTTTTGGAAGTCGATAAAGCAAGCATATATTTTGGTATTATTTTGGTGGACATGTTTATCTATCAGGGTGTGTAGGGTGTAAATATGATCAGTTGTGCGATGTTTTGGTATAAATCCAATTTGGCTTTTACTCAAGACATTGTGCTTATTAAGGAAGTTTAGAACTCTTACATTGATGATACTACAGAAAACCTTCCCCAGGTTACTGTTCACACAAATGCCTCTGTAATTGTTAGGGTCAAATTTGTCTCCGTTCTTAAAGATTGGGGTTATGAGTCCTTGATTCCAGATGTCAGGGAAATAACCTACACTCAGGATCAAATTAAACAGTTTTAATATAGCCAATTGAAATTTTTCACTAGTGAGTTTGAGCATCTCATTTAGGATGCCATCAGGTCCGCATGCTTTTTCAAATTTGAGAGCCTGAAGTTTCTTATAGAGCTCCTGGTCAGTAATTGGGGAGTCCAATGGGTTTTGATTGTACTTTATAGCTTTTTCTAATCCATTCAACTTCTCATGGATTTGGCGTTGTTCTGCGTTTGTGTCAATTTGAACGGTGTTGTAGAGTGTTTTGAAATGGGTTGTCTCTCTCTCTCTGTCTCTCTCTCTCTCTGTCTCTCTCTGTCTCTTTTTCTCTCTCTGTCTCTCTTTCTCTCTCTGTCTCTCTCTCTGTCTCTCTCTCTCTGTTGCTCTCTCTCTGTGTCTCTCTCTTTCTCTCTCCCTCTGTCTCTCTCTCTCGCTCTCTTTCGCACTCTCTCTCCCTCTCCCTCTCTCTTTGTCTCTCTGTCTCTCTCTCTCGCTCTCTAGTTCTCTCTCGGTCTCTCTCTCTCTGTCTCTCTCTCGCTTGCTCTCATCTGTCCGATGCTCATCCTCTTTCCACCTTATTCCCTGTGATATCGCTCTCTCTTTCCGTCTTTCCATCCACCACTTTTTCCTTGTCTGAGTCAGATTTACTAGTCCACCTGCAGGTGGGCTGGTAACTATGTCAAACTGAAACTGTTCATCAGAGCAGAAGGAAATAGCTGGTACCACACAGAAACATAGTTCCTCAGCTCTGGTCATGTCTCAAGCCCTCTATTTCTATAATAGACACTCTTCCACCCTCTGTTTCTATAACTGCCATCCCTCCCTATTTCTAGAATGGGGATGTGAAAGGCGATGGCGTGAAAAAGATATTCTATTGAGATATCCAGTAAATCTATAATTACACTGAGATGCTCGCTTGCATCACAGAGAGAGAGGGAGAGAGAGAGAGCGAGAGAGAGACGTAATGGTGTGCATGGGTTAGGCACATCAACGTGACTCAAAGGTAATTGGAGGCATTAAACTTATTATTAAATATGCTTTCACACTAGGGATAGAAGACACAAGAACACACATTCAAATGCACACATATACGCTCATACCATAGTTATAGAGACATAGCCTAGGCCTAGACATTAGATAAACACACACACATGCACGATACACGGAACCGTGCACGGTACACAGATGCATGCACGGTACACAGATGCGTGCACGGTACACAGATGCGTGCACGGTACACAGATGCGTGCACGGTACACAGATGCGTGCACGATACACAGATGCATGCACGATACACAGATGCATGCACGATACAGATACAGGCCTACAGCTAAGTCAAGATCTAAATCTAAGTTAGATATCTTCTGTGAAATCTACAATACGTGGCCATTTTTTCACGGCTAATCTTTTCTCCTCTCTTCTTTCCTTCTCTCTGGAGTGAAATACGGAACAGAATCTGTCGGGCTGCCAAAAAGTGTCTGCATTACAGTAACAGGTCAGTGTGTTGGCCTGCCAGACAGACTGCAAATATCTCTCCCACCTCTCTTCCAGCTGATGTAGGTCTTCCCTCTGTTCCTCCAGATGAGTGTTGGCCTGATGGAGTTTTTCTTTCAGGACTCTCCATCTCTCCTCACTCATTTTTTCTATCTCCTCATTTAGGAATCTCTTCTCTTTAAACCTCTTTTCATGTTCTTCTCTCAGGACTTTCTCTTTCTCCGTGGCCCCTCTTTGGATCTCTTCTCTCAGAGCCCTCTCCCATTCCTCTCTGCCCAGTTCCAGCAGCTCTCTCTTGGCTCTCTCTCTCTCTGTGGCCCCGCTCTGGTTCTGGAGCTCTCTCTCCACCTGGGCCAACCTGTCCTGGAGGAGCTGGAACTCGTGGAGGATGAGATAACTCACACCGCAGTACTGACACACAGTCTCTGACCTCTCCATCTGAAAACAACAGACAGAAAGTACATCAGTCTCTCAGCCAATCGATCCAATAATGTAATCCTAACTAATGTGATTTTAACCACCACCAAATGTAACTCTACCCTTGCCTCTAACAGGGTAGCCTTTCGGTTACTAGCATTGGGCTAGTAACCGAAAGTAACCGAAAGGTTGCAAGTTCGAATCCCCGAGCTGACAAGGTACAAATCTGTCGTTCTGCCCCTGAACAACACTGTTCCTAGGCCGTCATTGAAAATAAGAATTTGTTCTTAACTGACTTGCCTAGTTAAATAAAGGTAAAAAAAATAATAAAATTAAACTCAAATAGCTTACCAACAATTACAATTCGTGTGAATGATATAAACCCCTTATAAGGGATTCATATTTCTGTCCATTTTGCTGCCAACTAATTGACCCTCATTAAGCGATCAACAAATGGTAAAAAAAAAAACGTAAAATGACCTGACCAACAAAGAAACACTATCAGAGATATATAATGTATATAATGACGAGATGCTTATGCTTCCGCCCCCTAAAAATTTAAGTCGTCCCAATGCGGGAAAGCAGGAGACAAGCTTAGGCCAGAAAATAAACCCATTGGACTTATTTTGGTTAGATTTTGGCGAGAATGAAACCTCTCGCTTCGCCTCTTCCTCTCTGATACTATGCACGCATACAAGGCCTGGATATTGTTCAATAAGAGCTTAATGGAAACATGTAAAAATAGCAAGCCTATTGTCTTCCAGTCAAAATGCTTTAGTCTACTATTGAACATGAAACTCCTGTAACGAAGAAGATAATAACACGTCATTTTCAAACATTTACCCAAAATGCAATTCGCGGAAAACACAGTTCTAAACTGCACACCTAATGCAAGCAGTTCCATATGTGAAAGAGATGAACATCTCGGTAAGAAACTTAGAAAGAGGGGGAACCTAATGGCAACTACTATGATGGGTTGCTAATATGACTAGGATTGTGCCTTTGGCTTCTGGACATCCAACGAAAGTTTATATGAAAACCAATAGAACAGGAGAGAAATACTGGTTAATGGCATCAGGAAATCTTTATAAAATAATTGCCTCCATGTTTTTATGGATGGATTTTTGAAAGGCTACATTGAAACAAGGAAGACATGCCTCATTATTTGAAGTAAAGTAAAACGTTCAGGTTTCAAACCATTATACTGCCTCAAGCCCACATTGTAAAGTGGTAGGTGACGCGCTCATAGTAGGCAGGCTATAGAATACAACAGTATGAGTCATAATACCCATATAACCTAGCAGTCAAATAGGGAAATGGTTCCAATCATTTTTCCACCATTCATTTTTCCCCATAGGGGATTTTAGAACCACTTACAATAAGGGCTGTGTTTCGTGTAGGCTTACCCTGGCGTGACGTTTTGATAAACATGTATATCTCTCTCAGACAAGGTGACTTATCAATATATATTCGCCTGTATCTATCCCTTAAAAACGAAACGCTAATTAACCAAAAATACCATGATGATCTGGATGAGACTGCCAAATTGAGGCAAAGGTAAAAATCTCTGGACGAACTATCTAACGTTAGCTAAATGTAGTAATGAATAGATTTCTTTAAATAGACAATTCTGTGAACTGTCTTGTGCAATTTTTAAATTGACACAATACCTGTTAACAAAGGTGTCAGCTAGAGATGACCTGCAGGATCAATACCTGTTAACAAAGGTGTCAGCTAGAGATGACCTGTTAACAAAGGTGTCAGCTAGAGATGACCTGTTAACAAAGGTGTCAGCTAGAGATGACCTGCAGGATCAATACCTGTTAACAAAGGTGTCAGCTAGAGATGACCTGTTAACAAAGGTGTCAGCTAGAGATGACCTGCAGGATCAATACCTGTTAACAAAGGTGTCAGCTAGAGATGACCTGTTAACAAAGGTGTCAGCTAGAGATGACCTGCAGGATCAATACCTGTTAACAAAGGTGTCAGCTAGAGATGACCTGTTAACAAAGGTGTCAGCTAGAGATGACATGCAGGATCAATACCTGTTAACAAAGGTGTCAGCTAGAGATGACCTGCAGGACCAATACCTGTTAACAAAGGTGTCAGCTAGAGATGACCTGTTAACAAAGGTGTCAGCTAGAGATGACCTGCAGGATCAATACCTGTTAACAAAGGTGTCAGCTAGAGATGACCTGTTAACAAAGGTGTCAGCTAGAGATGACCTGTTAACAAAGGTGTCAGCTAGAGATGACCTGTTAACAAAGGTGTCAGCTAGAGATGACCTGTTAACAAAGGTGTCAGCTAGAGATGACCTGTTAACAAAGGTGTCAGCTAGAGATGACCTGTTAACAAAGGTGTCAGCTAGAGATGACCTGCAGGATCAATACCTGTTAACAAAGGTGTCAGCTAGAGATGACCTGCAGGATCAATACCTGTTAACAAAGGTGTCAGCTAGAGATGACCTGCAGGATCAATACCTGTTAACAAAGGTGTCAGCTAGAGATGACCTGTTAACAAAGGTGTCAGCTAGAGATGACCTGTTAACAAAGGTGTCAGCTAGAGATGACCTGCAGGATCAATACCTGTTAACAAAGGTGTCAGCTAGAGATGACCTGTTAACAAAGGTGTCAGCTAGAGATGACCTGCAGGATCAATACCTGTTAACAAAGGTGTCAGCTAGAGATGACCTGTTAACAAAGGTGTCAGCTAGAGATGACCTGTTAACAAAGGTGTCAGCTAGAGATGACCTGTTAACAAAGGTGTCAGCTAGAGATGACCTGTTAACAAAGGTGCCAGCTAGAGATGACATGCAGGATCAATACCTGTTAACAAAGGTGTCAGCTAGAGATGACCTGTTAACAAAGGTGCCAGCTAGAGATGACCTGCAGGATCAATACCTGTTAACAAAGGTGTCAGCTAGAGATGACCTGTTAACAAAGGTGCCAGCTAGAGATGACCTGTTAACAAAGGTGTCAGCTAGAGATGACCTGTTAACAAAGGTGTCAGCTAGAGATGACCTGTTAACAAAGGTGCCAGCTAGAGATGACCTGCAGGATCAACACCTGTTAACAAAGGTGTCAGCTAGAGATGACCTGCAGGAGCTTGCAAGGATTTGTAGATTTGTAATTAGCATTTTAAATAGAACCGTATATATTGATAAAAGTCAACTTGTCCGAGAGAGACTTACATGGTTATCAAAACGTCTAGCCAGGGTAAGCCTACACGAAACACAGCCCTTATTTTAAGTGATTCTAAAATCCCAGATGGGAAAAAAATGAATGGTGGAAAAACAATTGGAACCATTTCCCTGTTTGAGCGCAAGGTTTTTATGGCACCTCCATTGTGGGGCTCTGTAGCCTATGCATCCGAATGGCGTATGGGAGATGTGCTTTACCAATTGAGAATGAGAAATAACAATAGCTCTTTTTAAATCGTGGCCTCCATCCTTTTTAACACACTATTGCATTTAGAATTGTATATTTGATGCGCAATAACTGGGCTGACCAATGACTGGGCTGACCAATGACTGGGCTGACCATGTCACGTCCTGACCACAGTAAGATGTGATTTTCTATGGTAGAGTAAATCAGGGCGTGACAGGGGGTGTTTTGTGTTTTTCTATGTTTTCTATTTCTATGTTTAAGTTCTAGTTTTTCTATTTCTATGTTTTTTTTGGGGGGGGGGGTTGATCTCCAATTGGAGGCAGCTGGTCCTCGTTACCTCTGATTGGAGATCATATTTAAGTAGGGGTTTTTCTTCCTGGGTTTTGTGGGTGATTATATTTTGAGTAGTGTTTGTTTCTCTCTGCGTCACGGTTTATTGTTTTGTAAATTCAGTTATTTATGTTTTCCAAAGATTCACGGATTTAATAAAATGTGGAACTACAACCACGCTGCACTTTGGTCCGATCCTTTCGACAGCCGTGACAGAATCACCCACCACAAAAGGACCAAGCAGCGTGCCCAGGAGCAACAGAAATGGACCTAGGAGGAAATTCTGGACGGAAAAGGACCCTGGAGGCAGGCTGGGGAGTATCGCCGTCCGAGGGAGGAGATTGAGGCAGCTAAAGCGGAGCGGCGTCATTATGAGGCGCTGTACCAACAACGAGGCAAGGGCGAGAGACAGCCGGGGGGGGGGGGGGGGGACACGGGGAGATTGGCAGAGTCAGGTTGGAGACCTGAGCCAACTCCTTGTGCGGGGGGCGAGTGATCGCGCAAGCACCATGTTATGCTGAGATACGCACTGTGTCGCCAGTGCGCAGCTACAGCCCGGTGCACTCGGTGCAAGCTCCTCACAGGCGCCGTGCTAGAGTTGGCATTCAGCCAGGAAGGAGTATGCCTGCTCAGCGTTCCTGGTCTCCGGTGCGTCTTCTCGGTCCAGGTTATCCTGCGCCAGCTCTACGCACGGTACCCCCAGTTCGCCAGCACAAACCTGTGCGACCTGTCACAACGCCTCGCGCTTGTCGGGCTACGGAGGTTATCCAGCCAGGACGGGTTGTGCCAGCCATAAGCTCCAGACCTCCAGTGCGCCTCCACAGCCCAGTATACCCTGTGCCTGCTCCGCACACCCGGCCTCCAGCGACGTTCCCTAGTCCAGAACTCTCAGCGACGTTCTCTAGTCCGGTGAGACCTATTCCAGCTCCACGAAAGAAGCCTCCAGGGATGATCCATGGCACGAAGCCTCCAGGGATGATCCATGGCGCGGAACCTGTAGTGATGATCCATGGCACGCTCCCCAGTCCGGAGCCTCCAGCGACGCTCCCCAGTCCGGAGCCTCCAGCGGCGGCCTGCAGCAGCCTGCAGCCCAGAACCTCCAGCAATGATCTACAGTCCGTTTCTTTCGACGACGATCCACGGTAAGGTGGTAATAAAGCAGAAGGATCAGCGGGTGGAGCGGGGAGTACGCCCCGAACCTGAGCCGCCTCCTCTGCTGGAGGTTAAGGTTATATGGACTGCATTTGAGCCACCATAGACAATTGTCACCCTCCCTACCCTCCCTTTTGTTTTGTGGTTTCTTTTGTTTTAGGTGCATTCGGAGTCTGCACCTTTTTTTGGGGGGGGGGGTGGGGGGGGGGGGGGGGTACTGTCACGTGCTGACCATGGTAAGATGTGATTTTCTATGGTAGAGTAGGTCAGGGCGTGACAGGGGGTGTTGTGTTTTTCTATGTTTTCTATTTCTATGTTTAAGTTCTAGTTTTTCTATTTCTGGTCCTCGTTACCTCTGATTGGAGATCATATTTAAGTAGGGGTTTTTCTTCCTGGGTTTTGTGGGTGATTATTTTTGAGTAGTGTTTGTTTCTCTCTGCGTCATGGTTTGTTGTTTTGTAAATTCAGTTATTTATATTTTGCAAAGTTTCACAGATTTAATAAAATGTGGAACTACAACCACGCTGCACTTTGGTCCGATCCTTTCGACAGCCGTGACAGACCAATGACTGGGCTTACAACAGCAGGCTTCACTCCAGAAACCTACAGGCTTTTTGAGGAGCTATTCTGGTCCTGTCTGACAGGTGGTAGACTATTCATCTCCTCTAACTAGGCTCTGTATCCTGTCTGAGAGGTGATATTCTTCTCCTCTAACTAGGCTCTGTATCCTGTCTGACAGGTGATATTCTTCTCCTCTAACTAGGCTCTGCATCCTGTCTGACAGGTGGTAGACTATTCATCTCCTCTAACTAGGCTCTGTATCCTGTCTGACAGGTGATATTCTGCTCCTCTAACTAGGCTCTGTATCCTGTCTGACAGGTGATAAGATGCATGACGACTAACGAAAATACCCAAGTGCCAATTAAATTCCACACAATTATGCAAATTAACCAGTCTCACCAGCTCTCACTCTCACCTCCACCCACTAGTCAATCTCACCAGCTCTCACTCTCACCTCCACCCACTAGTCAATCTCACCAGCTCTCACTCTCACCTCCACCCACCAGTCAATCTCACCAGCTCTCACTCTCACCTCCACCCACTAGTCAATCTCACCAGTTCTCACTCTCACCTCCACCCACCAGTCAATCTCACCAGTTCTCACTCTCACCTCCGCCCCAGTGAACACAGAGGGTTGTATGATGACAACATAGAAAGAGAGAGAACAAGAGAAAAGGAGTGAGAGGTGGGACAATGAGAGAGAAGAGGGAACGATACTAAGGAGGGGACAGCATTGTGTGTCTACCAGAGTTGGCCTACATTCTATTTTCTTTCTATTTGACGTTTGACAAATGGCTGACGTGTGAGCTCACCTACTGTAGCTTTCCTGGTGACATGTGCTTTTAAAATAGTTTAATCTCAGAAACAGGCCCCGCTGCTGTGCCTGTGGCCTTTGTTATTATGGATGTCATATCTCACCGCGTCAGAGGATCCGTCTAGATTACATCACAACCCAGAGGCTTCCCAGTGATAACGTGACAGAGGATGTTCTGGTGACAATCTGACAGTTCACGTGTCTTTGAGGCACAGGTTTGTAAACAAGGTGAAGCAAGCCCAGAAATGTGTCTGTCAGCCGTAAAACACACCGTGGCCGAACAAATGGCGAACGAACGGCAGACTGTCATTCGATGCGATGTGTTTTCGTCTTCAGTCTATACTCTGACAACGCACGGACCGGTCAAATTATAAGTGGAATAAAAATATACAGTTGTCAGTGTCAGTTATGTGGAGGTGAGGATAGAGTCAAGCGCAGGACACAGAACTGAGTAAAATAATGTACTTTACTCTCGAAGAAACTCATAAATCAAAATCAACGCAGGGATAAATAATCCTGACACAAAACAACTAACACGATGACAAGCAAACAATCACGCTCAAAACATAATGAGAACCAGAGGTTTAAATAGGGAAAATAATCATCACGAGATGGGAACCAGGTGTGAACAATCAAGACATAACAAATGGAAAAAGAAAGGTGGATCGGTGGCAGCTAGAAAGCCGGTGACGTCGACCGCCGAACGAACAAGGAGAGGCACCAACTTCAGCGGAAGTCGTGACAACAGTACCAATTAAAAGTTTGGACACACCTACTCATTCAAGGGTTTTTCTTTATGTACATTGTAAAATAATAGTGAAGACATCAAAACTATGAAATAACACATGGAATCATGTAGTAACCAAAAAAGTGTTAAACAAATCAAAATATATTTTAGATTTTAGATTCTTCAAAGTAGCCACTCTTTGCCTTGACAGCTTTGCACACTCTTGTCATTCTCTGGTTACTGTATATCTGTCTTTCTATTGATCACCCTCTACCAGTGCTTCTTCACTCTCTGTCAGTCTTCATTTATGTCATGTCCCCGTCTAGAATGGTTTATCTGTGTCATATCTAACTTCATCTGCCGTCCGTCTTACTGTGTGTCTGTGTGTGCGCGCGTAGGGCTGTTGTGGTGACCTCATTACCACCACACCGGCAGTCATGAGTCATGACCACAGTAAAATTCCATGTGATCGTTGAATCACGGTAATCTCTCATTCACTCTGGACATGTGTTAGTAGAACCCAACTCATTAATGATCATCAGGTCCTAATGGCCTGGTTATAAAGGGCTCTATTGTCCCTCCATCAGGTCCTAATGGCCTGGTACTCCGTGCTCTATTTTCCCTCCATCAGGTCCTAATGGGCTATTACTCAGGGCTATATTGTCCCTCCATCAGGTCCTAATGGCCTGGTTATAAAGGGCTATATTGTCCCTCCATCAGGTCCTAATGGGCTATTACTCAGGGCTATATTGTCCCTCCATCAGGTCCTAATGGCCTGGTTATAAAGGGCTCTATTGTCCCTCCATCAGGTCCTAATGGCCTGGTTATAAAGGGCTCTATTGTCCCTCCATCAGGTCCTAATGGCCTGGTTATAAAGGGCTCTATTGTCCCTCCCTCAGGTCCTAATGGCCTGGTTATAAAGGGCTCTATTGTCCCTCCATCAGGTCCTAATGGCCTGGTTATAAAGGGCTCTATTGTCCCTCCCTCAGGTCCTAATGGCCTGGTTATAAAGGGCTCTATTGTCCCTCCATCAGGTCCTAATGGTCTGGTTATAAAGGGCTCTATTGTCCCTCCCTCAGGTCCTAATGGCCTGGTTATAAAGGGCTCTATTGTCCCTCCATCAGGTCCTAATGGCCTGGTTATAAAGGGCTCTATTATCCCTCCATCAGGTCCTAATGGTCTGGTACTCAGGGCTCTATTATCCCTCCATCAGGTCCTAATGGCCTGGTTATAAAGGGCTCTATTATCCCTCCATCAGGTCCTAATGGTCTGGTACTCAGGGCTCTATTATCCCTCCATCAGGTCCTAATGGCCTGGTTATAAAGGGCTCTATTATCCCTCCATCAGGTCCTAATGGTCTGGTACTCAGGGCTCTATTGTCCCTCTAACCACTCTGACATCAATGCAAATACAATCTAAAATCACATCAAACACTTCACACATCAAAACAGTATGTGCTTTTAAAACTCACCTCACTGTGATGATTGATGTGAAGAAAGAAGTTCAACAACAGGTTAAACTGAATGGAAAACATGAGTTGTGAATGTTGGTTCAATGCCTAACAACAACAAAATGGACAGCGCTTTCTAAGGTGAGGATTCATTCAAAACACCATAATATGCCACACCTGTCAGATGCATGTATTATCTTGACAAAGGATTAATTCTCACTAACAGGGATGTAAACATATTTGTATCACAACATTTGAGAGAAATATCCTTTTTGTGTATATGGAATATTTCTGGGATCTTTAATTTCAGCTCATGAAACACGGGACCAACACTTTACATGTTGCGTTAATATTTTTGTTCAGTGTAGTAAAGTCAAGATTACATTGCGAATAGTCTGATGGGTGAAAATATGACCACTTGATGAGAGAACAGCGTGTGCAGCCTGAGATAACCGGCTGACAAAATGTCATGACCGCCACAGCCCTAGGTCTGCGTGTGTTATGAT
This sequence comes from Salmo salar, assembly GCF_965601325.2. Taxonomy (NCBI): domain Eukaryota; kingdom Metazoa; phylum Chordata; class Actinopteri; order Salmoniformes; family Salmonidae; genus Salmo; species Salmo salar. Next base: position 85,565,737 of record NC_138310.1, read on the forward strand.
GTGTGGATGAGTGAGTTATTTTTATTTTTATTTCGTGCAAAATGTCCACATGCTTCCTGGAGGCTCAGAGAGAGAGAGAGAGGATTGTGGAGTGCAGACAGGATCAGCATGGTGTGTGTGTCTGTGAAAGCCAGTCTATGTGTGTCTTCATGTGTGTGAGCCTGTCTATGTCTGTGTGTTTGCGTGTGTGTGAGGGGGCAGGCAGGGGGGGGGGGTTCCGTCAGGCCAGGGTTGAGACACGGTCGAGGCCTCAGGTCAGACCAGGCTTCTATATCGCTCTCTTGTTTTCTTCCACAATCACTCAGGCACATACCCCACCCCGACACACACTCAAACTCATACACACACACACATCCGCGCTCACACCCGATAAAGATACGAAGACAGACAGCACTCTAAGCACATTATCCACACACACACACACACACACACACACACACACACACACACACACACACACACACACACACACACACACACACACACACACACACACACACACACACACACACACACACACACACACACACACACACACACACACACACAGACACACACACACTGAGGCCCTGGGGGTGGTGTGTTCGTTGTTCTCGTGATAAAGCTGGTTCCTGCAGAAAGACCCCTTGCCCTTGGCACTGACACATTCGCTTAGCGCTCAAACTACAAGCTAACCCCTTCAACTCCCCCTCCCCACACACACACCCTTTATACCCCCCCCCTCCCCCAGAACTGACACAAGGAGAGAGGAGGAATTGAATAATAAAGAAAAGAGGAGAAAGAAAGACGGAAAGAACAGGCTTGGTGGTTCATATGCTAATGCCGGCAGCCAATGAGAGTGAGTTCTGCTCAAGCTGTTCTTCCTAGACAGCAAAAGATTTCTGATGCTCCCTCTAGTCTTCTCTCTCTCTCTCCCTCTCCCTCTCTCCCCCTCTCCCTCCCTCCAATTTTTATTTATTTAACGAGGCAAGTCAGTTAAGAACAAATTCTTATTTACAATGACGGCCTACCCCAGCCAAACCCTAACCCGGACAACGCTGGGCCAATTGTGCACTGCCCGGGACTCCTAGCTGGGACTCCCAATCACAACCGGTTGTGATACAGCCTGGTAGGAGAGGTAGTTACACTGGATTAATTTCAGGCTACAGTAAAGCATGAATCATAACGATGACTGAAATGATTCTCCCGCTGTGCCCTCTGACGAAACATCAAACAGGCAAAGCGTCAATACAGGACTAAGATCGGATCTTACTACATTTTACATTTACATTTTAGTCATTTTGCAGACACTCTTATCCAGAGCGACTTACAGTAGTGAATGCATACATTTCATACAATTTCATACATTTTTTTTCCTGTGCTGGCCCCCCGTGGGAATCGAACCCACAACCCTTGGCGTTGCAAACACCATGCTCTACCAACTGAGCTACAAGGAAGGCTGCACCGGCTCTGATGCTCATCGGATGTGGCAGGGCTTGCACACTATTACAGACTACAAAGGGAAGCACAGCCGAGACCTTCCCAGTGACACGAGGCTACCAGACGGGCTAAAATACTTCTATGATCGCTTCGAAGCAAGTAACACTGAAACATGCATGAGAGCATCAGCTGTTCCGGACGACTGTGTGATCACACTCTCTGTAGCTGATGTGAGTAAGACCTTTAAACAGGTCAACATACACAAGGCCGCAGGGCCAGACGGATTACAAGGACGTGTACTACGAGCATGCGCTGACCAACTGGCAAG
>NC_138310.1:85574983-85689983 GCF_965601325.2 Salmo salar
TATAATTATGGGCCTGGAATTTAGAGAAAAACCCACTAAAACCAAAGACCTCATCCCATCTACCATAGTGCTCTTTGTTTTCCTACAGGGGACAGTTTGACACTCATCACTGTATCAAAAGGTTGTCTGGACTTTATTCTACATTATTCCCTGTTTGTTTACAAGGCCCTACTTCATAAACTTCCGTCTTATCTAACTTTGCTGTTGAAGTCTAGACACCTGAGTTGCCTAACCCGTTTGTTCACAGGATTAACTCTTGAGGTTCCTAGGGTCTCCACCGAGCTAGGTAAATCTGCTTTTAGTTTTAATGCACCATATTACTGGAACAAAATGCTAAATACATTTCATCCTGACGTTCTGGGGCCGTTCAGTTTAAAGTATTGATTGGGGACGTATTTGTGGAGGAATGTAAACTGTTTTTCTGGGTGATTTGTGATGTATTATTTGTGCTTTCCATGACTGAGTTTTTGTATTTGAATGTGTATATACAGTATGTTTGGGTATAATGTGTATTTTTATGTTGTATTATACATGCGCACATTTGTAAAAAAAAAAAACCTGGGTCTCAATATGTTTTCCCTGTTAAAATAAAGGTTAAATAAACAATTCAAACTGTCTCACACACAACCTGAATCATACTACCTCTTTCTAGAATCACATTTTCTCTCTTTGTATCGCTTTTTCTTTTCATCCCTTTTTCTGTCTCTCTCTTTTTATACCACCCCTCTTTCTTTCTTTCTTTCTTTCTTTCTTTCTTTCTTTCTTTCTTTCTTTCTTTCTTTCTTTCTTTCTTTCTTTCTTTCTTTCTTTCTTTCTTTCTTTCTTTCTTTCTTTCTTTCTCTTTCTTTCTTTCCCTCTCTCATTTTCTCCCTCTCTCTCTGTGCATCACAGACAATGACAGATCACGCAAGCGTTTAAGAAGGGATTATGTAGTTAACGATTTATCCTTGCTTTTTTCCTAATTTCCCTAAATGATGTCTTTGAGGCTGTGTGTGTGTGTGTGTGAGAGAGAGAGAGAGAGAGAGAGAGAGAGAGAGAGAGAGAGAGAGAGAGAGAGAGAGAGAGAGAGAGAGAGAGAGAGAGAGAGAGAGAGAGAGAGAGAGAGAGAGAGAGAGAGAGAGAGAGAGAGAGAGAGAGAGAGAGAGAGAGAGCATGCATGCGTGTGTCTGTGCGTGTGTGTGTCTGAGCGAGACGGCGATTCGTGACTGCTGCTTTGTCGCCCCCCTGGTGCTCAGTGTTGCATGAAGCAACACATAGATTCCTCTCATCTGGACCCCACTGTGCCACACATCACACGAGACGAATGGAGGGAGGGACAGAGGACACTGGGGACACAGCAAAGTGGAGGAAGTGTGTGTGTGTGTGTGTGTGTGTGTGTGTGTGTGTGTGTGTGTGTGTGTGTGTGTGTGTGTGTGTGTGTGTGTGTGTGTGTGTGTGTGTGTGTGTGTGTGTGTGTGTGTGTGTGTGTGTGTGTGTGTGTGTGTGTGTGCTTGTGTGTGTCTGTGTCTGTGTGTATGTGTGTGTGTGTCTGTTGGAGGGTACAAAGGGGTGAATGTGGGTTACAGTAGAGAACAGTGGAAGAGGTAGGGGCAGTCAGGGGGTGAGACAGGGGGGGCAAGGCTAGGGATCCAGGAGTGACACAACAGAGAGGGGAAGGGTGGGGGGTAAAGAGAAGGAGGGGGAGGGAGGGAGAGGGAGACCGGGTGCATGTTTGACGCCTGGCTGAGTAGCCCTGTGTTCCTGCTTCTCTCACTGCCTCCTTGCCTCTGCGTGGGAGCAGGGAAAGGGCAGTCGCAGGGAAAGAATCACCTTTGGCTGCATGTCAGCCTCCGCTCGACCGATGACCACGCATCAGATCACTCACTCACACAGAGCACAGCACAGCACGGAAACAAACAGGCAAGAGCAGACAGGGGCAGTTGGCAACTACAGACAGTAACTATCTGTCATCTGTTTGTCTGTCTGAGCACTGACCTCAGAGAGAGACAGAGAGAGAGAGAGAGAGAGAGAGAGCTGGTCCTGGGGCTCTGTTCACAAACACAAACAGACCCCATAGAGCCCCAGGACAGCAACACAACTTGACACGTAGTAAAGAATTAACAAAAAAACGGAGCAAACTAGAATGCTATTTGGCGATAAACAAAGAGTACACAGTGGCAGAATACCTGACCACTGTGACTGACCCAAACTTAAGGAAAGCTTTGACTTTTTACAGACTCAGTGAGCATAGAGTAACCTTTATATAACTAGGCAAGTCAGTTAAGAACAAATTCTTATTTACAATGACGGCCTACCGGGGAACAGTGGACAGCCAGTCTGTCTGTCTGCACTGTGAGAGGGACCTCAGCCAGTCTGTCTGCCTTATTCAGGTGCAGAACGACAGATTTTTACCTTGTCAGCTCAGGGATTCGATCCAGCAACCTTTCGGTTACTGGCCTAACACTCTAACCACTAGGCTACCTGCCGCCTCAATAGCTTTGCCTTGCGATTGAGAAAGGCCGCCATAGGCAGACCTGGCTCTCCAGAGAAGACAGGCTATGTGCACACTGCCCACAAAATGAGGTGGAAACTGAGCTGCACTTCCTAACCTCCTGCCAAATGTATGACAATATCAGAGACACATATTTCCCTCAGATTACACAGATCCACAAAGAATTCGAAAAAAAACCCAATTTTGATAAACTCCCATATCTACTGGGTGAAATACCACAGTGTGCCATCACAGCAGCAATATTTGTGACCGGGCAACTTTTTGCCCGTAATATGACATTTGAAATATCTTTATTCTTTTGGAACTTTTGTGAGTGTAATGTTTACTGTTTATTATCTACTTCACTTGCTTTGGCAATGTTAACATATGTTTCCCATGCCAATTTAGCCCTTAAATTGAAATTGAATAGAGAGAGAGAGAGAGAGAGAGAGAGAGAGAGAGGTGAGAGAGAGAGGAGAGAGAGAGGAGAGAGGAGAGAAAGAGAGAGAGAGAGAGAGAGAGAGAGAGAGAGAGATCACGTAACACACATGGTGATGCCAGTGAGCCACGGGGGTCTGCATCTGTCTGTCTGCACTGTGAGAGTGACCTCAGCCAGTCTGTCTGTCTGCACTGTGAGAGGGACCTCAGCCAGTCTGTCTGTCTGCACTGTGAGAGTGACTTCAGCCAGTCTGTCTGTCTGCACTATGAGAGTGACCTCAGCCAGTCTGTCTGTCTGCACTGTGAGAGGGACTTCAGCCAGTCTGTCTGTCTGCACTGTGAGAGGGACTTCAGCCAGTCTGTCTGTCTGCACTGTGAGAGGGACTTCAGCCAGTCTGTCTGTCTGCACTGTGAGAGGGACTTCAGCCAGTCTGTCTGTCTGCACTGTGAGAGTGACTTCAGCCAGTCTGTCGGTCTGCACTATGAGAGTGACCTCAGCCAGTCTGTCTATCTGCACTGTGAGAGTGACCTCAGCCAGTCTGTCTATCTGCACTGTGAGAGGGACCTCAGCCAGTCTGTCTATCTGCACTGTGAGAGTGACCTCAGCCAGTCTGTCTGTCTGCACTGTGAGAGGGACCTCAGCCAGTCTGTCTGTCTGCACTGTGAGAGGGACCTCAGCCAGTCTGTCTGTCTGCACTGTGAGAGGGACCTCAGCCAGTCTGTCTATCTGCACTGTGAGAGGGACCTCAGCCAGTCTGTCTATCTGCACTGTGAGAGGGCCCTCAGCCAGTCTGTCTGTCTGCACTGTCAGAGTGACCTCAGCCAGTCTGTCTGTCTGCACTATGAGAGTGACCTCAGCCAGTCTGTCTGTCTGCACTGTGAGAGTGACCTCAGCCAGTCTGTCTGTCTGCACTGTGAGAGTGACCTCAGCCAGTCTGTCTGTCTGCACTGTGAGAGTGACCTCAGCCAGTCTGTCTGTCTGCACTGTGAGAGTGACCTCAGCCAGTCTGTCTGTCTGTACTGTGAGAGTGACCTCAGCCAGTCTGTCTGTCTGCACTGTGAGAGTGACCTCAGCCAGTCTGTCTGTCTGCACTATGAGAGGGACCTCAGCCAGTCTGTCTGTCTGCACTGTCAGAGTGACCTCAGCCAGTCTGTCTGTCTGCACTGTGAGAGTGACCTCAGACAGTCTGTCTGTCTGTACTGTGAAAGTGACCTCAGCCAGTCTGTCTGTCTGCACTGTGAGAGGGACCTCAGCCAGTCTGTCTATCTGCACTGTGAGAGGGACCTCAGCCAGTCTGTCTATCTGCACTGTGAGAGTGACCTCAGCCAGTCTGTCTATCTGCACTGTGAGAGGGACCTCAGCCAGTCTGTCTATCTGCACTGTGAGAGGGACCTCAGCCAGTCTGTCTATCTGCACTATGAGAGTGACCTCAGCCAGTCTGTCTATCTGCACTGTGAGAGGGACCTCAGCCAGTCTGTCTATCTGCACTGTGAGAGTGACCTCAGCCAGTCTGTCTGTCTGCACTGTGAGAGTGACCTCAGCCTGTCCATCTGCAAGAAGAGCACACAGCAGTTTCCCCATGATTTGCATATTTCCAAAAAAGACCTGTAAATATACATTCAGGGCTGCCAACACCAAGACTGCAAATTAAACACATAGAAGCCAAGAACAATTTAGGAGAAGTCAAGACCTTGGCCTAATGTAGAGCTAAATTCTGGCCAAAGTAATGCTAGGCCTAATGTAGAGCTTGCTCCCGTGTAAGGCTTGCTCCAGGCCAAAGTAATGCTAGGCCTAATGTAAAGCTTGCTCCCGTGTAAGGCTTGCTCCCGTGTAAGGCTTGCTCCAGGCCAAAGTAATTCTAGGCCTAAAGTAAAGCTTGCTCCCGTGTAAGGCTTGCTCCAGGCCAAAGTAATGCTAGGCCTAAAGTAAAGCTTGCTCCCATGTAGAGCTTGCACCCGTGTAGGGCTTGCTCCAGGCCAAAGTAATGCTAGGCCTAATGTAGGGCTTGCTCCCGTGTAGGGCTTGCTCCCATGCAGGGCTTGCTCCCGGCCAAGGTAATGCTAGGAGTCAGTCAGTCAAGTGTCAGGTAAGGTCTGAGCAGAATGCTGCCTGCCCTGCATCACCTGTGTGACAGTCCAGAGGTGTGGGGGAAACTGAACAAACACCACCTCACCTAATCAGCTTAACTCATCAGCTCATGTCACAGAGGAAGGCTGGGACACCTGTGGAGAGCAATATAGCACCTACAGGACTGGCATTAAACCCTGCAGGAACTACAGGACTGACAAAATGGCCTGCAGGACTGACACTATACCCTATAGGACTGACAATATACCCTGCAGGACCTACAGGACAGACACTATACCCTGCAGGACTGACACTATACCCTGTAGGACACACAGGACTGACAATACCCTGTAGGACCCACAGGACTGAAACTATACCCTGCAGGACCTGCAGGACTGACACTATACCCTGCAGGACCTACAGTACTGACACTATACCCTGTAGGACCCCCAGGACTGACACTATACCCTGCAGGACTGACACTATACCCTATAGGACTGACAATATACCCTGCAGGACCTACAGGACAGACACTATACCCTGCAGGACTGACACTATACCCTGTAGGACCTACAGGACTGACACTATACCCTACAAGACTGACACTATACCCTGCAGGACCTACAGGACTGACACTATACCCTGCAGGACCTACAGGACTGACACTATACCCTGCAGGACCCACAGGACTGACACATTTACATTTACATTTTAGTCATTTAGCAGACGCTCTTATCCAGAGCGACTTACAGTAGTGAATGCATACATTTCATACATTTTTTTTCTGTGCTGGCACCCCGTGGGAATCGAACCCACAACCCTGGTGTTGCAAACACCATGCTCTACCAACTGAGCTACAGGGAAGGCTGACACTATACCCTGCAGGACCTACAGGACTGACACTATACCCTGCAGGACTGACACTATACCCTTCAGGACTGACACTATACCCTGCAGGACATACAGGACTGACACTATACCCTGCAGGGCCTACAGGACTGACACTATACCCTGCAGGGCCTACAGGACTGACACTATACCCTGCAGGGCCTACAGGACTGACACTATACCCTGCAGGACCTACAGGACTGACACTATACCCTGCAGGAACAACAGGACTGACACTATACCCTGCAGGACCTACAGGACTGACACTATACCCTGCAGGGCCTACAGGACTGACACTATACCCTGCAGGACCTACAGGACTGACACTATACCCTGCAGGGCCTACAGGACTGACACTATACCCTGCAGGACCTACACTATACCCTGCAGGACTGACACTATACCCTTCAGGACTGACACTATACCCTGCAGGACCTACAGGACTGACACTATACCGTGCAGGACATACAGGACTGACACTATACCCTGCAGGGCCTACAGGACTGACACTATACCCTGCAGGGCCTACAGGACTGACACTATACCCTGCAGGGCCTACAGGACTGACACTATACCCTGCAGGACCTACAGGACTGACACTATACCCTGCAGGACCTACAGGACTGACACTATACCCTGCAGGGCCTACAGGACTGACACTATACCCTGCAGGACCTACAGGACTGACACTATACCCTGCAGGGCCTACAGGACTGACACTATACCCTGCAGGACCTACAGGACTGACACTATACCCTGCAGGGCCTACAGGACTGACACTATACCCTGCAGGACCTACAGGACTGACACTATACCCTTCAGGATCTACAAGACTGACACTATACCCTGCAGGACCTACAGGACTGACACTATACCCTGCAGGAACAACAGGACTGACACTATACCCTGCAGGACCTACAGGACTGACACTATACCCTGCAGGGCCTACAGGACTGACACTATACCCTGCAGGACTGACACTATACCCTTCAGGACCAACAGGACTGACACTATACCCTGCAGGACTGACACTATACCCTGTAGGACCCACAGGACTGAAACTATACCCTGCAGGACCTACAGGACTGACACTATACCCTGCAGGACCTGCAGGACTGACACTATACCCTGTAGGACCCCCAGGACTGACACTATACCCTGCAGGACTGACACTATACCCTATAGGACTGACAATATACCCTGCAGGACCTACAGGACAGACACTATACCCTGCAGGACTGACACTATACCCTGTAGGACCTACAGGACTGACACTATACCCTACAAGACTGACACTATAACCTGCAGGACCTACAGGACTGACACTATACCCTGCAGGACTGACACTATACCCTGTAGGACCTACAGGACTGACACTATACCCTGCAGGACCCACAGGACTGACACATTTACATTTACATTTTAGTCATTTAGCAGACGCTCTTATCCAGAGCGACTTACAGTAGTGAATGCATACATTTCATACAATTTTTTTCTGTGCTGGCACCCCGTGGGAATCGAACCCACAACCCTGGTGTTGCAAACACCATGCTCTACCAACTGAGCTACAGGGAAGGCTGACACTATACCCTGCAGGACCTACAGGACTGACACTATACCCTGCAGGACTGACACTATACCCTTCAGGACCAACAGGACTGACACTATACCCTGCAGGACCTACAGGACTGACACTATACCGTGCAGGACATACAGGACTGACACTATACCCTGCAGGGCCTACAGGACTGACACTATACCCTGCAGGACCTACAGGACTGACACTATACCCTGCAGGGCCTACAGGACTGACACTATACCCTGCAGGACCTACAGGACTGACACTATACCCTGCAGGAACAACAGGACTGACACTATACCCTGCAGGACCTACAGGACTGACACTATACCCTGCAGGGCCTACAGGACTGACACTATACCCTGCAGGACCTACAGGACTGACACTATACCCTTCAGGATCTACAAGACTGACACTATACCCTGCAGGACCTACAGGACTGACACTATACCCTGCAGGAACAACAGGACTGACACTGTACCCTGCAGGACCTACAGGACTGACACTATACCCTGCAGGGCCTACAGGACTGACACTATACCCTGCAGGACCTACAGGACTGACACTATACCCTGCAGGACTGACACTATAGCCTTCAGGACCAACAGGACTGACACTATACCCTGCAGGACCTACAGGACAGACACTATACCCTGCAGGACTGACACTATACCCTGCAGGACCTACAGGACTGACACTACACCCTGCAGGACCTAAAGGACTGACAATATACCCTGCAGGACCTACAGGACTGACACTACACCCTGAAGGACCTACAGGACTGACACTATACCATTCAGGATCTACAAGACTGACACTATACCCTGTAGGACTGACACTATACCCTACAGGACCTACAGGACTGACACTATACCCTATAGGACTGACAATATACCCTACAGGACATACAGGACTGACACTATACCCTGCAGGATCTACAGGACTGACACTATACCCTACAGGACCTATAGGACTGACAATATACCCTGAAGGACTGACACAATACCCTGCAACACCTATAGGACTGACACATTACCCTACAGGACTGACAATATACCCTGCAGGACTGACACTATACCCTGCAGGACCTACAGGACTGACACTATACCCTGCAGGACTGACACTATACCCTACAGGACCAACAGGACTGACACTATACCCTGCAGGACTGACACTATACCCTGTAGGACCTACAGGACTGACACTATACCCTATAGGACTGACAATATACCCTGCAGGACCTACAGGACAGACACTATACCCTGCAGGACTGACACTACACCCTGCAGGACCAACAGGACTGACACTATACCCTGCAGGACTGACACTATACCCTACAGGACCAACAGGACTGACAATATACCCTATAGGACTGACAATATACCCTGCAGGACCTACAGGACAGACACTATACCCTGCAGGACTGACACTATACCCTGTAGGACCTACAGGACTGACACTATACCCTACAGGACTGACACTATACCCTGCAGGACCTACAGGACTGACACTATACCCTGCAGGAATGACACTATACCCTGTAGGACCTACAGGACTGACACTATACCCTGCAGGACCCACAGGACTGACACTATACCCTGCAGGACCTACAGGACGGACACTATACCCTGCAGGACTGACACTATACCCTGCAGGACCTACAGGACTGACACTATACCCTTCAGGACCAACAGGACTGACACTATACCATGCAGGACCTACAGGACTGACACTATACCCTGCAGGACATACAGGACTGACACTATACCCTGCAGGGCCTACAGGACTGACACTATACCCTGCCGGACCTACAGGACTGACACTATACCCTGCAGGGCCTACAGGACTGACACTATACCCTGCAGGAACAACAGGACTGACACTATACCCTGCAGGACCTACAGGACTGACACTATACCCTTCAGGACCAACAGGACTGACACTATACCCTGCAGGACTGACACTATACCCTATAGGACTGACAATATACCCTGCAGGACCTACAGGACAGACACTATACCCTGCAGGACTGACACTATACCCTGTAGGACCTACAGGACTGACACTATACCCTACAAGACTGACACTATACCCTGCAGGACCTACAGGACTGACACTATACCCTGCAGGACTGACACTATACCCTGTAGGACCTACAGGACTGACACTATACCCTATAGGACTGACAATATACCCTGCAGGACCTACAGGACAGACACTATACCCTGCAGGACTGACACTACACCCTGCAGGACCAACAGGACTGACACTATACCCTGCAGGACTGACACTATACCCTACAGGACCAACAGGACTGACACTATACCCTATAGGACTGACAATATACCCTGCAGGACCTACAGGACAGACACTATACCCTGCAGGACCTACAGGACTGACACTATACCCTGCAGGAACAACAGGACTGACACTATACCCTGCAGGACCTACAGGACTGACACTATACCCTGCAGGGCCTACAGGACTGACACTATACCCTGCAGGACCTACAGGACTGACACTATACCCTGCAGGAACAACAGGACTGACACTATACCCTGCAGGACCTACAGGACTGACACTATACCCTGCAGGGCCTACAGGACTGACACTATACCCTGCAGGACCTACAGGACTGACACTATACCCTTCAGCATCTACAAGACTGACACTATACCCTGCAGGACCTACAGGACTGACACTATACCCTGCAGGAACAACAGGACTGACACTGTACCCTGCAGGACCTACAGGACTGACACTATACCCTGCAGGGCCTACAGGACTGACACTATACCCTGCAGGACCTACAGGACTGACACTATACCCTGCAGGACTGACACTATACCCTTCAGGACCAACAGGACTGACACTATACCCTGCAGGACCTACAGGACAGACACTATACCCTGCAGGACTGACAATATACCCTGCAGGACTTACAGGACGGACACTATACCCTGCAGGACTGACACTATACCCTGCAGGACCTACAGGACTGACACTATACCCTTCAGGACCAACAGGACTGACACTATACCATGCAGGACCTACAGGACTGACATTATACCCTGCAGGACATACAGGACTGACACTATACCCTGCAGGGCCTACAGGACTGACACTATACCCTGCCGGACCTACAGGACTGACACTATACCCTGCAGGGCCTACAGGACTGACACTATACCCTGCAGGAACAACAGGACTGACACTATACCCTGCAGGAACAACAGGACTGACACTATACCCTGCAGGACCTACAGGACTGACACTATACCCTGCAGGGCCTACAGGACTGACACTATACCCTGCAGGACCTACAGGACTGACACTATACCCTTCAGGACCAACAGGACTGACACTATACCCTGCAGGACTGACACTATACCCTATAGGACTGACAATATACCCTGCAGGACCTACAGGACAGACACTATACCCTGCAGGACTGACACTATACCCTGTAGGACCTACAGGACTGACACTATACCCTACAGGACTGACACTATACCCTGCAGGACCTACAGGACTGACACTATACCCTGCAGGACTGACACTATACCCTGTAGGACCTACAGGACTGACACTATACCCTGCAGGACCCACAGGACTGACACTATACCCTGCAGGACCTACAGGACGGACACTATACCCTGCAGGACTGACACTATACCCTGCAAGACCTACAGGACTGACACTATACCCTTCAGGACCAACAGGACTGACACTATACCATGCAGGACCTACAGGACTGACACTATACCCTGCAGGACATACAGGACTGACACTATACCCTGCAGGGCCTACAGGACTGACACTATACCCTGCCGGACCTACAGGACTGACACTATACCCTGCAGGGCCTACAGGACTGACACTATACCCTGCAGGAACAACAGGACTGACACTATACCCTGCAGGAACAACAGGACTGACACTATACCCTGCAGGACCTACAGGACTGACACTATACCCTGCAGGACCTACAGGACTGACACTATACACTGCAGGGCCTACAGGACTGACACTATACCCTGCAGGACCTACAGGACTGACACTATACCCTTCAGGACCAACAGGACTGACACTATACCCTGCAGGACTGACAATATACCCTGCAGGACCTACAGGACAGACACTATACCCTGCAGGACCTACAGGACTGACACTACACCCTGCAGGACCTAAAGGACTGACAATATACCCTGCAGGACCTACAGGACTGACACTACACCCTGAAGGACCTACAGGACTGACACTATACCCTTCAGGATCTACAAGACTGACACTATACCCTGCAGGACTGACACTATACCCTACAGGACCTACAGGACTGACACTATACCCTATAGGACTGACAATATACCCTGCAGGACATACAGGACTGACACTATACCCTGCAGGATCTACAGGACTGACACTATACCCTACAGGACCTATAGGACTGACAATATACCCTGAAGAACTGACACAATACCCTGCAACACCTATAGGACTGACACATTACCCTACAGGACTGACACTATACCCTGCAGGACTGACACTATACCCTGCAGGACTGACACTACACCCTGCAGGACCAACAGGACTGACACTATACCCTGCAGGACCAACAGGACTGACACTATACCCTGCAGGACCAACAGGACTGACACTATACCCTGCAGGACTGACACTATACCCTATAGGACCAACAGGACTGACACTATACCCTACAGGACCAACAGGACTGACACTATACCCTGCAGGACTGACACTATACCCTGCAGGACCTACAGTACTGACAATATACCCTGTAGGACCCCCAGGACTGACACTATACCCTGCAGGACTGACACTATACCCTATAGGACTGACAATATACCCTGCAGGACCTACAGGACAGACACTATACCCTGCAGGACTGACACTATACCCTGTAGGACCTACAGGACTGACACTATACCCTACAAGACTGACACTATACCCTGCAGGACCTACAGGACTGACACTATACCCTGCAGGACTGACACTATACCCTGTAGGACCTACAGGACTGACACTATACCCTGCAGGACCCACAGGACTGACACATTTACATTTACATTTTAGTCATTTAGCAGACGCTCTTATCCAGAGCGACTTACAGTAGTGAATGCATACATTTCATACATTTTTTTTCTGTGCTGGCACCCCGTGGGAATCGAACCCACAACCCTGGTGTTGCAAACACCATGCTCTACCAACTGAGCTACAGGGAAGGCTGACACTATACCCTGCAGGACCTACAGGACTGACACTATACCCTGCAGGACTGACACTATACCCTTCAGGACCAACAGGACTGACACTATACCCTGCAGGACCTACAGGACTGACACTATACCGTGCAGGACATACAGGACTGACACTATACCCTGCAGGGCCTACAGGACTGACACTATACCCTGCAGGACCTACAGGACTGACACTATACCCTGCAGGGCCTACAGGACTGACACTATACCCTGCAGGACCTACAGGACTGACACTATACCCTGCAGGAACAACAGGACTGACACTATACCCTGCAGGACCTACAGGACTGACACTATACCCTGCAGGGCCTACAGGACTGACACTATACCCTGCAGGACCTACAGGACTGACACTATACCCTTCAGGATCTACAAGACTGACACTATACCCTGCAGGACCTACAGGACTGACACTATACCCTGCAGGAACAACAGGACTGACACTATACCCTGCAGGACCTACAGGACTGACACTATACCCTGCAGGGCCTACAGGACTGACACTATACCCTGCAGGACCTACAGGACTGACACTATACCCTGCAGGACTGACACTATACCCTTCAGGACCAACAGGACTGACACTATACCCTGCAGGACCTACAGGACAGACACTATACCCTGCAGGACTGACAATATACCCTGCAGAACTTACAGGACAGACACTATACCCTGCAGGACTGACACTATACCCTGCAGGACCTACAGGACTGACACTACACCCTGCAGGACCTAAAGGACTGACAATATACCCTGCAGGACCTACAGGACTGACACTACACCCTGAAGGACCTACAGGACTGACACTATACCCTTCAGGATCTACAAGACTGACACTATACCCTGTAGGACTGACACTATACCCTACAGGACCTACAGGACTGACACTATACCCTATAGGACTGACAATATACCCTACAGGACATACAGGACTGACACTATACCCTGCAGGATCTACAGGACTGACACTATACCCTACAGGACCTATAGGACTGACAATATACCCTGAAGGACTGACACAATACCCTGCAACACCTATAGGACTGACACATTACCCTACAGGACTGACACTATACCCTGCAGGACTGACACTATACCCTGCAGGACCTACAGGACTGACACTATACCCTGCAGGACTGACACTATACCCTACAGGACCAACAGGACTGACACTATACCCTGCAGGACTGACACTATACCCTGTAGGACCTACAGGACTGACACTATACCCTATAGGACTGACAATATACCCTGCAGGACCTACAGGACAGACACTATACCCTGCAGGACTGACACTACACCCTGCAGGACCAACAGGACTGACACTATACCCTGCAGGACTGACACTATACCCTACAGGACCAACAGGACTGACACTTTACCCTGCAGGACCTACAGGACAGACACTATACCCTGCAGGACTGACACTATACCCTGCAGGACCTACAGGACTGACACTATACCCTATAGGACTGACAATATACCCTGCAGGACCTACAGGACAGACACTATACCCTGCAGGACTGACACTATACCCTGTAGGACCTACAGGACTGACACTATACCCTACAGGACTGACACTATACCCTGCAGGACCTACAGGACTGACACTATACCCTGCAGGACTGACACTATACCCTGTAGGACCTACAGGACTGACACTATACCCTGCAGGACCCACAGGACTGACACTATACCCTGCAGGACCTACAGGACGGACACTATACCCTGCAGGACTGACACTATACCCTGCAGGACCTACAGGACTGACACTATACCCTTCAGGACCAACAGGACTGACACTATACCATGCAGGACCTACAGGACTGACACTATACCCTGCAGGACATACAGGACTGACACTATACCCTGCAGGGCCTACAGGACTGACACTATACCCTGCCGGACCTACAGGACTGACACTATACCCTGCAGGGCCTACAGGACTGACACTATACCCTGCAGGAACAACAGGACTGACACTATACCCTGCAGGAACAACAGGACTGACACTATACCCTGCAGGACCTACAGGACTGACACTATACCCTGCAGGGCCTACAGGACTGACACTATACCCTGCAGGACCTACAGGACTGACACTATACCCTTCAGGACCAACAGGACTGACACTATACCCTGCAGGACTGATAATATACCCTGCAGGATCTACAGGACAGACACTATACCCTGCAGGACCTAAAGGACTGACACTACACCCTGCAGGACCTAAAGGACTGACAATATACCCTGCAGGACCTACAGGACTGACACTACACCCTGAAGGACCTACAGGACTGACACTATACCCTTCAGGATCTACAAGACTGACACTATACCCTGCAGGACTGACACTATACCCTATAGGACTGACAATATACCCTGCAGGACATACAGGACTGACACTATACCCTGAAGGATCTACAGGACTGACACTATACCCTACAGGACCTATAGGACTGACAATATACCCTGAAGAACTGACACAATACCCTGCAACACCTATAGGACTGACACATTACCCTACAGGACTGACACTATACCCTGCAGGACCTACAGGACTGACACTACACCCTGCAGGACCAACAGGACTGACACTATACCCTGCAGGACCAACAGGACTGACACTATACCCTGCAGGACCAACAGGACTGACACTATACCCTGCAGGACTGACACTATACCCTATAGGACCAACAGGACTGACACTATACCCTACAGGACCAACAGGACTGACACTATACCCTGTAGGACCTACAGGACTGACACTGTACCCTATAGGACTGACAATATACCCTGCAGGACCTACAGGACAGACACTATACCCTGTAGGACCCACAGGACTGACACTATACCCTGCAGGACTGACACTATACCCTATAGGACTGACACTATACCCTATAGGACTGACACTATACCCTGCAGGACCTACAGGACTGACACTATACCCTGCAGGACCAACAGGACTGACACTATACCCTGCAGGACCTACAGGACTGACACTATACCCTGCAGGACCTACAGGACAGACACTATACCCTGCAGGACCAACAGGACTGACACTATACCCTGCAGGACCTACAGGACTGACACTATACCCTGCAGGACCTACAGGACTGACACTATACCCTGCAGGACCTACAGGACTGACACTATACCCTGCAGGACTGACAGAGCTGATAGAGCTGATATACAGCAGAGGAGGGGTAGAGGCACATGAGAGAGGAAATAAACAGGAGAAATAAAGAGAAAGACAGACAAAGCGAGAGCGAGTGGAATGGAGAGAGACAGGGAGATGTAGAGAAAGAGACTCACAGAGAGATGGGGTGGAGGGGCTACACTAATCATAGTGAACACACAACACAAGTGCTACCATTATCCCCTGACCTCCTGAGGTACGAAAAAGGAAGAAGGAGGAGTGTGTCTGGTTTTAAACTATCCATTATTCAGGGATGGAGAGAGAGAGAGAGAGAGAGAGAGAGAGAGAGAGAGAGAGAGAGAGAGAGAGAGAGGCACCATGGTGTGGCTCAGTGGGACCTCCTGTGTGTCTCTCTTCTCTCTCTGGAAGAGTTTGCCACGCTCACATGAAAAATGGATGGATGGAAGGAGAACGAGAGGAAAAGAGATCTCCTTTGGGTGGTCAACAGACAGAGGCACGGAAAGGCAGGGGAAAAGACAGGAGGAATCTACCTGTGTTTGTAAACACCAAACAGAACAGAGAGAGGGAGAGAAAGTTTACTTCTGTACTACTTCGTAGACAGATCATGTCAGGGTGACTTTGCTAAACTCTACAGTCTGCATGATCTAACACAGTGATTTGTATAGCACTCTGTAGGCAATCGACAGTATATCACTGTAGAGTTGATGACATTTCGATGGTCTGATGGTCCTGTATGAATACATAAAGTATAGTTCTACATAATGTGGCATGTATAGCATAGGCCTATAGCAAGTGATGCATGCCATAATCAAGGTGATCACTCATACTGAGCCTGTCTGTGACCCTGACCTGACTAGAGGCCTGGGAGTGGAATTCAGTCTCTCCTCCCAACCCTTCCGTGACCCGTTTAGATACACACCCAGACACAGAGTGCAGGGGGCAGCCAAGGGGTAAAACACAACACGCTATCTAAATGTGCTAGCTAGCTAACTCTACTCCTCGTCAATTATCCATGAGCCAAGGAAAAACAATTCCTGAATGCCTGTGCTGCTCTAACGTGCTATGGTACTGGTTTACCAACAGGTGCTGCTCTAACGTGCTAAGGTACTGGTTTACCAACAGGTGCTGCTCTAACGTGCTAAGGTACTGGTTTACCAACAGGTGCTGCTCTAACGTGCTAAGGTACTGGTTTACCAACAGGTGCTGCTCTAACATACTAAGGTACTGGTTTACCAACAGGTGCTGCTCTAACGTGCTAAGGTACTGGTTTACCAACAGGTGCTGCTCTAACGTGCTAAGGTACTGGTTTACCAACAGGTGCTGCTCTAATGTACTAAGGTACTGGTTTACCAACAGGTGCTGCTCTAACATACTAAGGTACTGGTTTACCAACAGGTGCTGCTCTAACGTGCTAAGGTACTGGTTTACCAATAGGTGCTGCTCTAACATACTAAGGTACCCCTTTTACCAACAGGTGCTGCTCTAATGTACTAAGGTACTGGTTTACCAACAGGTGCTGCTCTAACGTACTACGGTACTGGTTTACCAACAGGTGCTGCTCTAACGTACTAAGGTACCTCTTTTACCAACAGGTGCTGCTCTAACGTACTAAGGTACTGGTTTACCAACAGGTGCTGCTCTAACGTGCTAAGGTACTGGTTTACCAACAGGTGCTGCTCTAACGTGCTAAGGTACCTCTTTTACCAACAGGTGCTGCTCTAACGTGCTAAGGTACTGGTTTACCAACAGGTGCTGCTCTAACGTGCTAAGGTACCTCTTTTACCAACAGGTGCTGCTCTAACGTGCTAAGGTACTGGTTTACCAACAGGTGCTGCTCTAACGTGCTAAGGTACCTCTTTTACCAACAGGTGCTGCTCTAACGTGCTAAGGTACTGGTTTACCAACAGGTGCTGCTCTAACGTGCTAAGGTACTGGTTTACCAACAGGTGCTGCTCTAATGTACTAAGGTACTGGTTTACCAACAGGTGCTGCTCTAACGTACTAAGGTACCTCTTTTACCAACAGGTGCTGCTCTAACATACTAAGGTACTGGTTTACCAAAAGGTGCTGCTCTAATGTACTAAGGTACCTCGTTTACCAATAGGTGCAGCTCTAACGTACTAAGGTACTGGTTTACCAACAGGTGCTGCTCTAATGTACTAAGGTACTGGTTTACCAACAGGTGCTGCTCTAACGTACTACGGTACTGGTTTACCAACAGGTGCTGCTCTAATGTACTAAGGTACTGGTTTACCAACAGGTGCTGCTCTAACGTACTAAGGTACTGGTTTACCAACAGGTGCTGCTCTAACGTACTAAGGTACCTCTTTTACCAACAGGTGCTGCTCTAACATACTAAGGTACTGGTTTACCAATAGGTGCTGCTCTAACGTACTAAGGTACTGGTTTACCAATAGGTGCTGCTCTAACATACTAAGGTACTGGTTTACCAATAGGTGCTGCTCTAACGTACTAAGGTACGGGTTTACCAACAGGTGCTGCTCTAACGTACTAAGGTACTGGTTTACCAACAGGTGCTGCTCTAACGTACTAAGGTACTGGTTTACCAATAGGTGCTGCTCTAACGTACTAAGGTACCCCTTTTACCAACACGTGCTGCTCTAACGTGCTAAGGTACCTTGTTTACCAACAGGTGCTGCTCTAACGTGCTAAGGTACTGGTTTACCAACAGGTGCTGCTCTAACGTGCTATGGTACCTCTTTTACCAACAGGTGCTGCTCTAACGTGCTAAGGTACCTCTTTTACCAACAGGTGCTGCTCTAACGTGCTAAGGTACTGGTTTACCAACAGGTGCTGCTCTAACGTGCTAAGGTACTGGTTTACCAATAGGTGCTGCTCTAACGTGCTATGGTACCTCTTTTACCAACAGGTGCTGCTCTAACGTGCTAAGGTACCTCTTTTACCAACAGGTGCTGCTCTAACGTGCTAAGGTACCTCTTTTACCAACAGGTGCTGCTCTAACGTGCTAAGGTACCTCTTTTACCAACAGGTGCTGCTCTAACATACTAAGGTACTGGTTTACCAACAGGTGCTGCTCTAACGTACTAAGGTACCTCGTTTACCAATAGGTGCAGCTCTAACGTACTAAGGTACTGGTTTACCAACAGGTGCTGCTCTAATGTACTAAGGTACTGGTTTACCAACAGGTGCTGCTCTAACGTACTACGGTACTGGTTTACCAACAGGTGCTGCTCTAATGTACTAAGGTACTGGTTTACCAACAGGTGCTGCTCTAACGTACTAAGGTACTGGTTTACCAACAGGTGCTGCTCTAACGTACTAAGGTACCTCTTTTACCAACAGGTGCTGCTCTAACATACTAAGGTACTGGTTTACCAATAGGTGCTGCTCTAACGTACTAAGGTACTGGTTTACCAATAGGTGCTGCTCTAACATACTAAGGTACTGGTTTACCAATAGGTGCTGCTCTAACGTACTAAGGTACGGGTTTACCAACAGGTGCTGCTCTAACGTACTAAGGTACTGGTTTACCAACAGGTGCTGCTCTAACGTACTAAGGTACTGGTTTACCAATAGGTGCTGCTCTAACGTACTAAGGTACCCCTTTTACCAACAGGTGCTGCTCTAACGTGCTAAGGTACCTTGTTTACCAACAGGTGCTGCTCTAACGTGCTAAGGTACTGGTTTACCAACAGGTGCTGCTCTAACGTGCTATGGTACCTCTTTTACCAACAGGTGCTGCTCTAACGTGCTAAGGTACCTCTTTTACCAACAGGTGCTGCTCTAACGTGCTAAGGTACTGGTTTACCAACAGGTGCTGCTCTAACGTGCTAAGGTACTGGTTTACCAATAGGTGCTGCTCTAACGTGCTATGGTACCTCTTTTACCAACAGGTGCTGCTCTAACGTGCTAAGGTACCTCTTTTACCAACAGGTGCTGCTCTAACGTGCTAAGGTACCTCTTTTACCAACAGGTGCTGCTCTAACGTGCTAAGGTACCTCTTTTACCAACAGGTGCTGCTCTAACGTGCTAAGGTACCTCGTTTACCAACAGGTGCTGCTCTAACGTGCTAAGGTACCTAGTTTACCAACAATTTAAGAAAAGGTGTTATTTCTACCATCCTGTCATGTTGGAATATTACTAATGTAACATGGGTGTTTAGTGTTGGGCTAAGTGTCTCTCTGTCTGACTCACTGGGTATCTGTTCTTCAGACTTGGTGTTGATGGAGGGAAACAGAGGGAGAAAAACCTTGCTCTGCTCTGTTCATCACTACTACAGCTGGCTCTTCAACCAGTGGGAACACTGTAGCAGCACTCTGTGCATGTATGTATGTATGTATGTATGTATGTATGTATGTATGTATGTATGTATGTACAGTATGTATGTATGCTGGTGAACACCTTGTCCTGTTACATTGTGAGTCTGAGTGCTTGGCAGACTGCTGCCGTCCAAAATGGAACAGAAAGTTTCAGCTGCTCTATAAGAAGTGGTGCTCACTTCTACTAGTCCTGCATTGTTGTATTCTTACTGCTGCCTTGTCATTATTAACAGCACCAATGGTTTAATTAATAACCACAGCGTGAAAACAAGTCAATTAGCACATATAAAGGTGTCAAGTAATTTCAAATAATAGCATTTAAAAATGAAAACAAAAACAGAATAGATAGGCCTATCACTTTGTGAAAGCTGTCATAAGCACAGAGGAGAGTTTAGAAGTGTGTGCGCTGTGCTGTGTGATCTCCCTCTCAGCGTCCCCAGGCTTAACAGCACTATGGGCATGTTATTTCACCCCTTGTTATTCCCACATTGGCACATGTTGTCTGTTCAGCTTTGTTTTTTTGTTTTTCATTCGTTTATTTTTTTCTCTCCAATAAATGGAGCTGAAGTCTTCTCCACAGGGGTCTAAGCCCAGAACATCCAGTATTTTACAAGCTGATTGAAATCTGAGTGGAGGGAGAGGGATGGGTAGAGAGAGAGAGAGAGAGAGAGAGAGGTGGAACTCTGCCATAAAATCGCACGATTAAAATAGGATAACCCAGTTTCCCAGAGCCTCTCCTTTGTGTGGTGAGACGGGGAGGGGGGGGAGACAGGCTGTCTGTCTGTGGGCACGGAATGACCGCTCTCACACTGTGGTAGGGTTCCATTGTTGTTCACAGCTACCTCTAATTCTCTCTGGGAACATCCGGAAATTACAGAAGAGACAAAAAGGCGGTGTACACACAGGGCTGCGAAGGGCAACATTACAATGGGAATCACTCCAGAAAGGAAGGAGACTGTGTGTGTGTGTGTGTAAAGTACCTGTTGTATTTCCTCTGGGAGAGGGTAGAAGGGAATGTGTAGGCCCATCTCCTCTCTCTCCACAGACTCTCTCTCTCCTGTGATGATACAACGATATGGAGCAAAATGAATCAACATACAAACAGTGTTTTACTGTATCATAAATAGAATTGTCAGGACGTCATGCATACGGAACTATGAACAGCACTGATGCAAAGGCCTTGTCTCAAGCCTCAGACTGGAAGGTTGCTATACTGTAAAGGTATTGAGTAAAGGTTGAGGTGGTCCTAAAGCAAATGAGACCCGTCTGGTCTGTCAGTGGGCCAATGCATCGTATGTTGTTACATGATGAAAGTGGTTCATGTCTGAGGTGACTGGGAGGGTAAATCAAGAGCAATGTGTTTAGACGTTTTTGGGCCAATGAGGTTTCTGCATTATGATGCGTTTACATGACACTACAACATTACATGGCAGCCATGTTGGCTCCCAATTAAAGTGGAACTGACAGCGTTTCAGCAACATGAAATCGTATTAAAATCTGTTCATATACACCCCGGGAAGAATAGGACACCTCATTTGTTTAACTTTTTCTGACAAGCGAGCACTTAGATATGCTTGTTTTCATAAATGCATGGAATGTTCGGGAATGAGATATAGTAAGGCATTCGTGAAACGTTTGTTGTAACATGTAAAGTTAAAACATGTTTTTGCGCTGGATGGATCACCAGTGCGGTCGAAGGCAGCATCACTGTATGGTGCTATGAAAATGTATTGTAGTTGAGTAGCCCACTGAGGCTACTGCTCAATGTTTCTGTAAAAGGCCTACATGTTTCTCCTTTGCATGTTGTTTTGTTGCAGGTTGTTTTTTTGGTTATTGCCAAGCTTTAATAAAAACAGAAGCCAGACTGCACCATTCTAGTAGCCTAGCTAGGACGGTAGAATGTGTCTGTACACTTTCCCTCCGCTGCGCGCTGTAAACCTGACAAACAAAAGCAGCCAAATTGAAGTTGAATTCACCGATGGGAGCGAATCAGGCTGTAACTTCAGAAAGTAGATGACTGGCTTGTGTGTCCCATTCGTTCAGCAGGTATTGTGTTTGATACGTACGCTAGTCTATTAGCTACGTTATGACTGACTTGTGATCATTGCCCTTGCTAGTTTGATTGTATTGATATTCCCAGCCTTAGTTACAGTCGTCCGTTTTTGTCCAAAATATTGAACCATTGAAACAGTGCATCCCGAATGGAGGCCGCAAACAATGTACCAGGCCAGCTGCGATTTACAACCTTACAGCAATATTTGTTGGACAACCAAGAAATATATTGGTGAATTATATTAATCATACATTGAACTGCGTCCATCTATTCTGCCCACAATGCCTTACTGTATGTCATGGAACATTAAGTCAAATATAACCTATTTTTAAAACCTCTTATAAAGTAGATTTTGTAGCTTAAACTAGGAATATGACATTTTTGACAGATATTATGATTGTCCGTGTTTCATATCTGAAAAGTAGTTCAAATGCAGTCAGTTCCACTTTAACATTACATTGGGAATATTTAAACATATTCCAAATGGAAAAAGTTAGCTTTTCTCTCTAAATATATGGTTCTGGGTGGCGTTATGTTGACCATATTAAATCCATTTTGCCGTGCCACATTAATAGATTAATCAGTACAGCTTATGGTATTTAGTCTATGGCCTGCACTGAGGGGACTGTCACACACACACGAACACACACACAGGTGGTATTGGTCATCTGAGGGAACATGCTTGGCTGGGTTAGTGTGTGGTGCACAGATCTAAGATCAGTTTACCCTCCCGAAATCTTAACCTTGACCATTAGATGGGAAATACAAAGCTGAATGTAGATCACTGGGTATCCGCTAAGTAACCCCTGCGTGCGGTGAGACATATGCCCTCGCAGACGCTCTGGGGGAATTGGAGTGAAAGGGCATGCGTGTATGTAGGGTACACACACGAGACAGACAAACACAGACCCATCCCCCTCTATGCAGTCCCTCCTCCCTCCCTGGCCTGAAATGCAAAAGGAAGACTTAGGTCCGTCCTCGTTTACTTGCTTACCCGAGAGTAGAAGCACCCTTTAGGACTGATTCAGACGTGAGAACAAGTTCCGCATGACAACCCATTCCCTGTGACATTTTAGCCTTGATTGAACCACGAATCGTTCTAATGTGAGACTGACAAGTTGTTCATAGACTCATCTATTCCGCATGAACACAATCGGGAGAGAAATGCACGTACAGGCTATATATACACACACACACACACACACACACACACACACACACACACACACACACACACACACACACACACACACACACACAGATAGACAGCTGTATGTTTGCTATAACACCACTTCAAAGCAGCGGGCCAGGGGGGGTATCATCTGCTTGACATACTGACAAATCTCAAGTCATATTTCAAATCTTGATTTCGTTGGAGGCAGTCTGCTAACGTTGCTGGTTAACTAACCTTCCCGAACAAATGACCAACTTTAAAACAAATCTGTTGCCTCTCTCTCACACAAGTACCAAAAAAGCTATTTGATTTGGTTTTATAGTTTATCTAATAATCAATAGTAACACAAGATACCTTTACCTACCCATTGTGCCAATTTTCTTGAAACGAAAGAGCAAAACAGCAATTATCTCACTAAAAAGTGTTAAGATGTTTCCTTCTGTGCGCTTGGCCAGGAAGAGCGATCCAAGCGTTGTCTGTCACCATGGACACCGCGCCGGTTTTTACGCAGAATGACCCACTACGTCGCCTGCCTGAACTGCTGTGCTTAGTGCAGGCAGAGAGAGACACTTTTCAGTAAACAACACGCCTAGCAGAGGAATCAAGCTTGGGAATGGCTTTGTGGTCTGTTATGTCTGTGCGTTTAATTCCTCGCCTCTAAAGTAATGTAAAACAACGGCAAGATAGTCCCGTGGGGCATTTCCCCCCTATTGCTTAGCACTATTACAGGAGGCAGGAGCAATTTATTTTAGGCAATATATTGTTTGTAAATGTATTTAGGCCGACATGTTTGGCTTTTTATCTGATATCATTGGTCTAATTTCATCGTCTCTGACCCGGTCTGTGTAGACTAAGTATGGGTTAATGCGCTCTGCTGAGTTTGTGCGGCTGGCTGGGTGAATGGTGACCTCTTCTCTGCATGCGTGTGGTGCTATTTAACCCCGTCAATGAATCGTGCGGACTCGTCCTCTGACGCAAATTGCATCGCCCACTCGCTCGCTAGCAGGCATCTACCTTAGTTCCGGTTTTATCCGCCTTTGTGCCGCAAACTACGGGTACGTGATAAAACGGCGTAAAGTATGGTTTCAGACAAACAAAGAAAATCTTCGAAGCTCGATATGATTGGCACTCACTCATGTCTCTCTCTCCCTCACTATTTCTATTTGAGTCACTCACGCATGATGAAATACCCTCAAATAATCAAGAACAGTGTTTAATAGGAACATACTGTATTACACCATGCACCATAATAAACTACGTTTTAAATTTTATATGAACATAGCATATGAAAGGCTAGGCTATGTATCGTGGAATATATTGAACAAAAAGTTTAATTGTGTTCTTGTAGCCAAGGCAAATGAACCTAATTCGGAAGGTGCAGCCAGTGTTTCAGGGCGCCTTGCCTGGAGGGACTTTGAAGCGAGGCGTTATTGAGTCCGTTTAGCACGCTATGCTGTGTGGGCAAGTGTGTAATGTAAATAGAGAATCCTGCTGAGTGTGTGCTTGCGTGTGTCTCGGTAAGAGGGAGGGGATGGGGAGGATGTGTGTGTGTGTGTGAGAGAGAGAAAGAGGGCTATATTTGGCTTTTAGGCTTTGGCATAAGTTTCAAGTTCGAGTTCAACCAAATGCTTACTTGCAAATTTCTTCTCAACAATGAAACAACAATAAGAATAATAAAATATAAGAATAGGTAAATGGCTCAGTAGAAATGAATATATATTTTTTAGCATAAGTATAATACATAGTCCAATAGATGGGTTGGTTATCCTATTTAGCAACAAAACCGATGAGTGAGCAACAATGGTGCAAAACAGATCGGGGTTGGCTTAGATTGTTGACAATGTGTAAACAATATTTATGCTCCAAATGTTTATTGAAAACATAAATACATTTGCACAATGAGCACTTGTTGTCTTTCAAATGCATCTTTACAGTTTGTGCCATATTGGCATTGACATGAAAGCAGTCAAAACACCTCAAAACAAGAGGTAAACTCGCTGAAATGAGGCACCTACGATTCCCTACATGGCAGCTTTTTGTCAATGTTTCTGACCATTCAGAATCGCAACAAAGCATGGATTCCGGCCCCGTCCATGCGCATACAGAATTTTCTTGGCAATATTAAACAAATTTCACCATTCACTTTTTTGAAACATGAAGTTCAGAAAACATCACTGTCAATGATCTATGATAAAACACAAATTACAAATGAAAGCAGAATATAGGTATAATATGCATAATAATAATTGTATTATTGAGGCTATTGGTAGATCTACTACTGACCTGCAAAAGCAAGATTATCAAGTATTATCTAGTGCTGAGATATGAGCTGTGTTCGTGGTTGGTGTTGTGTTTTTATCATAGAGAATTATAGAGGCCTTTAGTGGCCAAAAGGCATGGGCAGACTGGTTGAGAGCTTCAACCATTTTAATGTAGTCAACTGGGCGTGACTTGCAACTTCATTGGCTGATCCCTCCTGGTGACCCTGTTGGAGTCATGTCCAACTGGGTCATCAGGAGGGATCAGCCAATCGTGAAGAAGAACATTTACTACAGCCAATGCTGTCACTGAAACTATAATGACACAGATACAAAGATGAGTCCTTTAACTCTATGATGTTTATATCTGGAACCACATGAGCACCACCCCTCCACTGTCACCATAATGGTATCCAGCTGCAGATCGCATTAGCCTGTGACTAAAACTAGCCTGTCACTAAAACCAGCCTGTCAGTAAAACCAATACTATCGCCATCTACTGGCCGTGGTTAATCCCTACCACATACATGTGGACTCCTCTTTTCCTAGCTTCCTTTCCTCTTTTTTACTAGCTTCCTTTCCTCCCCTACTAGTTCCTTCCTGACTTCCTTACTCCCTTTCCCTTGCTTCCTTTCTTTCCTTTCCTAGATTCCGTTGCTCCTTTCCTCACTCCCTTTCCTTTCCTCTTTCCCTAGCTTCCGTCCTTTTCCTAACTTCCCTCCTAGCTTTCTTTCCTCCTTTCCTAGCTTCCTTTCCTTCTCTACCTCCCTTTCCTCACCTCCATCCCTATGTCCCTTTTCTTATCTCTTTTCTTTCCTAGCTCCTTTCCACCTTTCCAAACTCCCTTTTTTTGCTTCCTTTGCTTAATCCCATGTGAGACATGGGTTTAACTCTGGACACATGAAAGGTGGGATGTATACGAAGGGTACGGGGCAACAGAAGACGAACAGCAGAGGGACTATTAATTTTGGAGATGGTATGGAGGCTGTGCTTTGGCAAAGTGGGTGGGGTTATATCCTACCTGTTTGGCCCTGTCCGGGGGTTTCATCGGATGGGGCCACAGTGTCTCCTGACCCATCCTGTCTCAGCCTCCAGTATTTATGCTGCAGTAGTTTATGTGTCGGGGGGCTAGGGTCAGTCTGTCACATCTGGAGTATTTCTCTTGTCTTTTCCGATGTCCTGTGTGAATTTAAATATGCTCTCTCTAATTCTCTCTTTCTCTTTCTTTCTTTCTCTCTCTCTCTCTGAGGACCTGAGCCCTAGGACCATGCCTCAGGACTACCTGGCTTGATGACTCCTTGCTGTCCCCAGTTCACCTGGCCGTGCTGCTGCTCCAATTCCAACTGTTCTGCCTGCAGCTATGGAACCCTGACCTGTTCACCGGACGTGCTACCTGTCCCAGACCTGTTGTCCCAGACCTGCTGGAACCCTGACCTATTCACCGGACGTGCTACCTGTCCCAGACCTGCTGTTTTCAACTCTCTAGAGACAGCAGGAGCGGTAGAGATACTCTCAAAGATCGGCTATGAAAAAGCCAACTGACATTTACTCTTGTGTTACTGACTTGTTGCACCCTCGACAACTACTATGATTATTATTATTTGACAATGCTGGTCATTTATGAACATTTGAACATCAAGGCCATGTGCTGTTATAATCTCCACCCGGTACAGCCAGAAGAGGACTGGCCACCCCTCATAGCCTGGTTCCTCTCTAGGTTTCTTCCTAGGTTTTGGCCTTTCTAGGGAGTTTTTCCTAGCCACCGTGCTTCTACACCTGCATTGCTCGCTGTTTGGGGTTTTAGGCTGGGTTTCTGTACAGCACTTTGTGATATCAGCTGATGTAAGAAGGGCTATATAAATACATTTGATTTGATTTGAAACAGGCCGATAAACCGGGGGGAGAGCTTGCGGGATTCCACCCGGAGGGGCAGATCCCGGGTGGATATCCATACCTTCTGCCCGAGATGATACCGGGGAGCCGGGGTCCGGTGGTGATCCGCTTGTCGCCGATACCTGGAGGTGGTCTTGAGGAGGGCCGACCGGGCTCTCCTCCAGGTACGACGACAGCAGCAGACAAACCGGGATGAGAACTGAGGACCCCAGTCAGAGACCATGTCCACGAGCAGTCCATGGATCCGGAAGACGTGCTGCACCATGGGCTGGGCCGTCTCCTTGGCCAAGGGTAGCTTGGGGAGAGGAATGAAGTGGGCGGCTTTGGAAAATCGATCCACCACGGTCAGATGGCGGTGTTGCCATTAGACGGTGGGAGAACCATGACAAAGTCCAGGGAGATGTGAGACCAGGGGCAATGAGGGACAGGCAGAAGTTGGAGGAGACCAGCCGGTGCTTGTCGAGGAGCCTTGTTCTGTGCACAGACCGTGCAAGCAGCGACAAAGGCGGAGACGTCAGGAACCATGGTAGGCCACCAAAAGCATTGTCGCACAAAAGCCAGGGTCTGCTGGGAGCCCGGGTGGCAGGCAAGCCTGTGGAGCGGACCGCGTCAGGCATGAACATCTGGTTATCTGGACCCCCCCCCCCCCCCCCCCCCCTGGGGTTCGGCTGGGAATGCTGCACCTCCTGAACCTGTTTCCCTATTCCCCAGCTGAGTGCTGTCACCAGGCACGAGGTGGGAAGGATGGTCTCAGGTTCTGGGGTAGTAGTCATGGGGCTATAGCGGCGTGACAGTGCATCTGGCTTGACATTCTTGGATCCCGGCCAGTAGGAGAGGGAGAAGTTGAACCGGGTGAACAGTAGGGCCCATCTAGCCTACCTGGCATTGAGACGCTTGGCGGTGCGGAGATATTCCAGGTTCTTGTGGCCGGTCCACACGATGAATGGATGTTCTGCCCCCTTCAGCCAGTGCCTCCACCACATGAACAGAACCTTGGGAGAGGTGAGTGCAGTCAGGGGAAAGCCAGGGTGCTGTAGCCCCGGATAAAGCGGTGATAAAAGTTGGCAAAGCCCAGGAACCGCTGCAGCTGGACTCTGGACGTGGGCTGGGGCCAATCCACCACCACTCTCACTTTCCATCTATACGCTCCCTGCAGTGATGATGTAACCCAGAAAGGGGATGGTGGAGGGATGCAATTCGCACTTCTCAGCTTTTACAAAAAGCAGGTTCTCCAGGAGGCGTTGGGGAACCTGCCAGACATGGACCACGTGTTCTTGGGTGGAGTGGGAGAAGACGAGGATGTCATCGAAGTAGACGAAGACAAACCGGTTCAACATGTCGCAGAGAATATCATTAACCAGAGCCTGGAACACAGCAGGGGCGTTGTTAAGCCAAAGGGCATGACCAGGTACTCGTAGTGGCTGCTGGCCGTGTTGAAGTCAGTCTTCCACTCGTCCTCCTCCCTAATTCGCACCAGCTGGTAGGTGTTCCATAGGTCCAGCTTGGAGAACACGGTGGCACCCTGGAGCGGCTCGAAGACCGAGGAGATGAGAGGTAGCGGGTAGCGGTTCTTCACCATGAAGTCGTTGAGACCTCGGTAGTCAATGCATGGGTGCAGGGTTTTGTCCTTCTTCTCCACAAAGAAGAACCCTGCGCAGGCAGGGGAGACAGAAGGATGGATAAACCCAGCAGCTAGGGAGTCCACAATGTAGGTCTCCATAGCCTTGGTCTCCGGACCCAACATAGAGTACAGTCGTCCCGGGACGGATGTTGCCTGGGAGAAGATCAATCCCGCAGTCTTAGGGTCGGTGATCGGGGTAGTATTGTGGGTGACCCGGCCTATAGAGCACCCGTCCAGAGCTCTAACATCCATGGGAATGGAGAGGGCAGAGTAGGGATATCCAGCTCGGAAGCTAGGGTAGCGTCCATAAAGCTCTCATCGGCCCCAGTCGATGAGGACCCGGAAAGACTTCGACTGGTTCCCCCACAGCAACATGGCATGAAAAGGGATAGTTCTCCTTATGGGCCACCAGAGTACACACTCCTACTGCTGAGCCTGGTCTTTTAGTGGACAGGTGAAGACGAAATGACCAGTAGTCCCGCAATACAGGCAATTCTAAGTGTGAAGCCTGTATAACCGTTCAGCTGGAGACAGCCTAGCTCTGCCTAGTTGCATAGGTTTGGGAAGAGGTGAATCGGCAGCCTTCGGAGACTCTCAGAAAAACTCGGGTAGCCCCGGGTTCTCTCGGCAACGGAGCCGTCGGGGACTTCCGGGATAGCTCGGAGGCGAGGTGTAATCCTTGGCCGGGCGAGTGGAATCGAGTCTCCTCTCCTTCATTCCCGTAGTCACCCATCGATCTGAATGGTCAAGGTGATGGGCAAGTCGAGATCCGTCGGTAGTTCCGGGGCAGCAAGTTCGTCCTTTACTTCCTCTGAAACTCCGTACAGGAACGTGTCGAACAGTGCTTCCGGGTTCCAGGAACTCTCAGCTGCCAATGTGCGGAAATCCACTGCGTAGTCTGCCACACTAAGGGAGCCTTGCCGAAGTTGGAGTAACTTCCGGGCAGCCTCTCTCCTGCACAATGGAGTATCGCAAACCTTCTTTACCTCTGCCACGAACTCCTCCAGACTGGAGAATATGGCCGACTGTTGTTCCCATACTGCCGTAGCCCAGGCGAGAGCCCTCCAGGACATCAGCGTGATGAGGTACGCTATCTTAGAGCAGTCTGAGGGGAAGGAGGAAGGCTGTAGCTCCATGATGAGTGAACACTGAGCGAGAAAAGCCCGACAGGTGCCCGACTCTCCATCGAAGCGCTCCTGGGGAGGTGAGCGGGGTTCCCAGAAAACCGGGGTGACGGCATTGCTACCAGCCGGGTTACTGAGGGGCTGGGAGGTTACCGTTGTGGTAGGCTGCTTAGTAGACAACCCACGGAATTGTTCCAGCAATGAGTTCAAGGCTTTGTCGTGACGTTTGTCCAAGGTCTGGAACCCTTCCATCAGACCACGAAGGAACTCCTTGTTCCTTCTAATGATAGCTTCTTGGGAGGCGAGGGAGTTGCGCATCTGGTCCGAGTCTGCTGGGTCAGTCATGGCCAGTTTGTACTATCACGTTTAGGTGAGACCCAGATGCAGATGGTGTAGAAGTAACAAGAGTTTTTTTTTAAACAACAGGGGCAGGCAAACGACAGGTCAAGGCAGGGGTCAGTATTCCAGAGAGGGTGTAAAGGGTCCAGAACGGCAGGCAGTCTCAGGGTCAGGGAAGGCAGGGGTCAATAATCCAGAATGGTGGTGTAAGGTACAAAACGGCAGGCAGTCTCAGGGTCAGGGCTAGCAGAACAGTCAAAACCGGTAAGGACTAGAAAACAGGACCAAAAAACAGGCAGGAGCAGTAAAACAAACGCTGGTAGGTTTTACGAACGAAACGAACTGGCAACAGACAAACAGAGAACACAGGTATAAATACACAGGGGATAATGGGGAAGATGTGTGACACCTAGCAGGGGGTGGATACAAGCACAAAGACAGGTGAAACAGATAAGGGTGTGACACACTGTTTACAGCCTGCTCTCTGACTAACTGTATACAGCCTGCTCTCTTACTCACTGTATACAGCCTGCTCTCTGACTCACTGTATACAGCCTGCTCTCTGACTCACTGTATACAGCCTGCTCTCTTACTCACTGTATACAGCCTGCTCTCTGACTCACTGTACTGTATACAGCCTGCTCTCTGACTCACTGTATACAGCCTGCTCTCTGACTCACTGTATACAGCCTGCTCTCTGACTCACTGTATACAGCCTGCTCTCTTACTCACGCATTCCCGGGAAGTGAAGAAGCAGAAAGGTATGTGCTTCATAGCGGGGAGATCAGCTCAAATACATATTGAGTGGTGTGTGCCTGCGTGTGTGTGTGCGTGTCTTTTTACAAGATTGCTGTAAGTGTGTGTGTAGAATGGATTTGCCTGAGATCCAGTACGGTAACCCTGTCTCAGTGCTCTGTGTAACAAATATGAGAAGCGGATGTCGTGAGAGCGCTCCGCCAGATCACTTCAAATAAGAGTGGTGTGGCTGAGGCAGGGCAGTCACGCAGTAGTCAGTCAGGGTCTGAGAGAGAGAGAGAGAGAGAGAGAGAGAGAGAGAGAGACAGACAGAGAGAGACACAGAGGGAGAGAGAGAGAGACAGAGGGAGAGAGAGAGAGAGAGAAAGAGAGACAGAGAGAGAGAGAGACAGAGAGAAAGACAGAGAGAGAGGGAGAGAGAGACAGAGAGAGGGAGAGAGAGAGACAGACAGAGACACAGAGGGAGAGAGAGAGAGACAGACAGAGACAGAGGGAGACAGAGGGAGAGAGAGAGAGAGAAAGAGAGACAGAGAGAAAGACAGAGAGAGAGAGAGAGGGAGACAGAGAGAGAGAGAGACAGAGAGAGAGGGAGAGAGAGAGAGACAGAGAGCGAGACAGAGGGAGAGAGAGAGAGAGAGCGAGAGAGAGAGAGAGCGAGAGAGAGAGAGAGCGAGACAGAGTGAGAGAGAGAGACAGAGGGAGGGAGAGAGAGAGACAGAGGGAGGGAGAGAGAGAGACAGAGGGAGCGAGAGAGAGAGACAGAGAGAGAGAGAGAGACAGAGGGAGAGAGAGAGACAGAGAGAGAGAGACAGAGAGAGAGAGAGAGAGAGAGAGAGGGAGGGAGAGAGAGAGAGAGAGAGAGAGCGAGAGAGAGAAAGAGCGAGAGAAAGAGCGAGAGAAAGAGCGAGAGAGAGAGAGACAGAGAGAGAGAGAGGGAGAGAGAGAGAGAGCAGGAGAGAGACAGAGAGAGGGAGAGAGAGAGAGAGACAGAGAGAGAGAGAGACAGAGGGAGAGAGAGAGAGAGACAGAGGGAGAGAGAGAGAGAGAGAGAGAGAGAGCGAGAGAGAGCGAAAGAGAGAGCGAGAGAGAGAGAGAGACAGAGAGAGGAAGAGAGAGAGGGAGAGAGAGAGCAGGAGAGAGAGAGAGCGATATTAAGCTGTCTATGTGTTATCAGTTTAAATTTGGGATTAAGTTTATTATTGTTTTAAAACAAAGATTACCAAGGTCTCACAAGGATATAGTTGACAGACAAATTGTTCAATCAGATCCATTCAGTGAGTAAAGAAGGCCACAGTCTCCACTCGTGCCAGTGCGTGAAACACAAGGACACCCATCACACGGGAGTCATTGATGACGCGTGAGGCGTTAGAAACCTCACAGTGTGGAGCATCACAAAGGCAGTTATTTTCCCAGAAACTGTGATCTAAAACCCTGGAGCATGTTGGTAGGATAGCTCCCGTCTAACATGGTCCATATCGTGTCACACACCCCGTCAGCCGCCTGTAGGCGCCGGGGAAGGCGGTCTAGGGAGCACCCTGGCTGTGTGTGTGTGGGTTGGCTGTAAGACATCATTAAAACAGATTAGTGCAGCCACACAGAGACTGGGCTGAACTCGTCTGGACCACGACAATGACCTCTGGAAAACCCCTCTCATGTCACGCTGCCTTCAACAGAAATAACCCACAACTAAACGGTATCTTCATTTGAACTCACTGATGAAGTCTGATATCACATCAGAACGGTGTGTAATAGTCTGATACCACATCAGAACGGTGTGTAATAGTCTGATATCACATCAGAACGGTGTGTAATTGTCTGATATCACATCAGAACGGTGTGTAATAGTCTGATACCACATCAGAATGGTGTGTAATAGTCTGATATCACATCAGAACATTCTGATACCACATCAGAACGGTGTGTAATAGTCTGATATCACATCAGAATGGTGTGTAATAGTCTGATACCACATCAGAACGGTGTGTAATAGTCTGATACCACATCAGAACGGTGTGTAATAGTCTGATACCACATCAGAACGGTGTGTAATAGTCTGATACCACATCAGAACGGTGTGTAATAGTCTGATATCACATCAGAACGGTGTGTAATAGTCTGATACCACATCAGAACGGTGTGTAATAGTCTGATATCACATCAGAACGGTGTGTAATAGTCTGATACCACATCAGAATGTTGTGTAATAGTCTGATATCACATCAGAACGGTGTGTAATAGTCTGATATCACATCAGAATGGTGTTCAATAGTCTGATATCACATCAGAACAGTGTGTAATAGTCTGATATCACATCAGAACATTCTGATATCACATCAGAACGGTGTGTAATAGTCTGATACCACATCAGAACGGTGTGTAATAGTCTGATATCACATCAGAACGGTGTGTAATAGTCTGATATCACATCAGAACGGTGTGTAATAGTCTGATACCACATCAGAACGGTGTGTAATAGTCTGATATCACATCAGAACAGTGTGTAATAGTCTGATATCACATCAGAACGGTGTGTAATAGTCTGATATCACATCAGAACGGTGTGTAATAGTCTGATACCACATCAGAACGGTGTGTAATAGTCTGATATCACATCAGAACGGTGTGTAATAGTCTGATATCACATCAGAATGGTGTGTAATAGTCTGATATCACATCAGAATGGTGTGTAATAGTCTTATATGACATCAGAATGGTGTGTAATAGTCTTATATCACATCAGACATGACTTACTTAAATGACAGGAGCAAAGGGCAGGGCTGGCTGACTGTGGAACACCCACAGTCCTTCACAAACATAGTGAAACATCTCACTCAGCAGACTTCTCTCTCAAAGAATACCATGAGATAATGAGATGTTATAATTTCAAATGTATTTCCCTTTAATTTCATCCCATTTGAAAAACAAAGCTAACACACAAAGAAAACATCTGAATTGAATGTATTTTTGTTTTTAGCCAGTTCATCAACTCTTCAGCAGAAGAGAAGGGTGGAGTACCTCTTCATTTCTCTCTCATTCTGGTGTGTGTGTGTGTGTGTGTGTGTATTTCACTGGGCAGTGCTCCAGCCAGTCATCCCAATCTGATCGGTATCACATGTTATCTAGAGGAGGACCACCCTGCTGTGGCAAGAGAGGAACAAATGAATGTCATTCTTCTCCACCGCTGAAACAGAGGGAGGAAATCTGTCCATCCACAACTAGGGCTTACTTTCAATAACCAGCCAATCACAGACCTACACTGAGAGGGCCAGCCAAACACAGACCCACCCTGTGTTGTACTGTATACCAGTGCTGATGGTTTCTTCCCCTCTTCTTAGAACAGCGATAAGGGGCTGAATAAGGGTCTAGTCAGGCATGCTGGTGGGTTGTGTATCTAATCATGCTACCACCCAATCAACTACCACTGAACAAATGGGACTTGGAGATATGCCCGCAATGTTAATGTTTCTCAATTCCTCTCCATTGTTTTGTCTTTCCATGCTTCCATTAAAGGAAGACATGTCAAATGGAACAAGCAACAGAGAGATGACCAAATTCAAGTCGGCTCAAATGTAATCCTTTCAGATGTTCACAAGGGCCTTGGAGACGGTAGGACCTTGGAATCAGTTTGGAATTGAGAGGTTGTTTACAAAATTCCTTGCTCAAGATTTGAAAATCATTATTTTATTGAAACAATTAAAAGCTTGACGTTACTGTAACGTGTACGCTGGGAGTCGGGAAGCAAGTTCATGGAGTGTATTTAATAAATAAATGAACAAAACAAGAAACACGGTTAGCATACCGACATGAACACTGGAACAGAAACAATAACGCCTGGGGAAGGAACCAAAGGGAGTGACAGACATTGGGCAGGTAATCAGGGAGGTGATGGAGTCCAGGTGAGTCTGATGGGGCGCTGGTGCACATAACGATGGTGACAGGTGTGCGTAATAATGAGCAGCCTGGTGACCTGGAGACCGGAGAGGAAGTATACCTGACAGTTACAGCCTTCATCAATGGGCTTCATCAGAAAAAATCCTCCCACACTTTAACCATGTCATTACATTCCTCTAGGGCCTCAGTTATAGAAGCTCACCTGTTGGCAATCCCAGAGTGCATTGAGTGTGGATTTGCATCCCAGGCATGAGTTAGCCACGTGCTAGACAAAGTGTTTGCGTTTGATTTGGCCCAAAACAACTCTGCCCTTTGTCAAGGTTGCACAAAGGCCTAGTTCCATAAACACAGGCCTAGTTCCTTAAACACAGGCCTAGTTCCTTAAACACAGGCCTAGTTCCATAAACACAGGCCTAGTTCCTTAAACACAGGCCTAGTTCCTTAAACACAGGCCCAGTTCCTTAAACACAGGCCCAGTTCCTTAAACACAGGCCTAGTTCCTTAAACACAGGCCCAGTTCCTTAAACACAGGCCTAGTTCCTTAAACACAGGCCCAGTTCCTTAAACACAGGCCTGCACTGACACATGCATGTAAAATAATTACACCAAAACTGCAACTGTAGGCAGTTACATTACCAACTAAAATATTATAATCCAATTTCAGATACTTTTGAAAAACTAGATGACTTTTGGGATGACTTAAACATTTTGAAAGGATGTTTGCAGATGCGTTATGACCTTTTCTGTTTTCTCAATGACATTCAATTCAGCATTGAAGTTTATGTTTACGTTTGTTCCACCTGAGCGAGTCTGACCACCAATCAGAGACCTCTATGATGACACACCAAATGATAACCACCAATCAGAGACTACTATGATGACACCAAATGATGACCACCAATCAGAGACCACTATGATGACACACCAAATGATGACCACCAATCAGAGACCACTATGATGACACACCAAATGATGACCACCAATCAGAGACCACTATGATGACACACCAAATGATGACCACCAATCAGAGACCACTATGATGACACATGGATCTTTTTGTCATCTTCTAATGGCTTTTAAAGGGAAAGTAACTGAAAGTAATCAGATTACATTACTGCGTTTGGATAATCTAAAAATGTATTTACTGATTACAACTTTGGACAGGTAACTAGTAACTGTAACAGATTACATTTAGAAAGTAACCTACCCAACCTTGCACACACAAAGTCTCAACAAGCCAGAGCCTTGAATACTTCCTCACCACCTCACACGAGAAAGTGCATATTCACACATCTTAAAAAGTAGATGTTTTTATGCTCTCTTGTTCTCTCCCTCACTCAACAACCATCTTCCACTCCCTCCCTCCCTCCCACTTTCCACCACCATCCTCTGCTTCCTCCCTAAATTGGTTTTCTGTTGACTATTTGGTCATTGGCTCAGTTCTATTCCCAACTAGTAATTAAGCATTTGTTTTGAATCTCTATTGCATTTGCATGTGAAGCAGTAGAAACGCCCAGACAGTAAAACTATCCCTGGGTTCTCTGTAGACACACAGACCCCGGGTAGACATCACAGAGAAGAGAGGGAATACTGTATGGAGGAATAGAGGGAGGACAGAGGGAAAAGAGGGAGAAGTGCTGAGAGGGCAGTAGACAAGCCACAATAACAGACAGTGGAAGAAGAGGGAGTCTCACCAGAAATTGAAAGACCCAAAATGCTATGACACATAATGATATGACCATAATCAATCAAATTTATTTATAAAGCCCTTTTTACATCAGCCGATGTAGATTATAATAGTGCATGGTCAAGATGTTCAAACATTCATAGATGCCCAGCAGGGTCAGATAATAATAATCACAGTGATTGTAGAGGGTGCAACAGGTCAGCACCTCAGGGTGCAACAGCTCAGCACCTCAGGAGTAAATATCAGTTGGCTTTTCATAGCCGATCATTCAGAATTAGAGACAGCAGGTGTGGTAGAGAGAGAGAGTCGAAAACAGCAGGTCCGGTGAACAGGTCACGGTTCCATAGCCGCAGGCGGAACAGTTGTAACTGGAGCAGCAGCACGTCCAGGTGGACTGGGGACAGCAAGGAATCATCAGGCCAGGTAGTCCTGAGGCATGGTCCTAGTACTCAGGTCCTCCGAGAAGAGAGAGAGAGAGAGAGAGAGAGAGAGAGAGTGAGAGCGTTAGAGGGAGCATACTTAAATTCACACAGGACACCGGAAAAGACAGGAGAAATATATAACAGACTGACCCTACACCCGACAAACTATTGCAGCCGCCCAACAACCTGCCCGCTTGACCCTATCCCCTCCTCTCTTCTCCAGACCATTTCCGGAGACCTTCTCCCTTAACTCACCTCGCTCATCAACTCATCCTTGACCGCTGGCTACGTCCCTTCCATCTTCAAGAGAGCGAGAGTTGCACCCCTTCTCAAAAAACCTACACTCGATCCCTCCGATGTCAACAACTACAGACCAGTATCCCTTCTTTCTTTTCTCTCCAAAACTCTTGAGCGTACCGTCCTTGGCCAGCTCTCTTTCTATCTCTCTCAGAATGACCTTCTTGATCCAAATCAGTCAGGTTTGAAGACCGGTCATTCAACTGAGACTGCTCTTCTCTGTGTCACGGAGGCTCTCTACACTGCTAAAGCTAACTCTCTCTCCTCTGCTCTCATCCTTCTAGACCTCTATCTGCTGCCTTTGATACTGTGAACCATCAGATCTTCCTCTCCACCCTCTCCGAGTTGTGCATCTCCAGGGCGGCTCACTCTTGGATTGCGTCCTACCTGACAGGTCGCTCCTACCAGATGGCGTGGCGAGAATCCGTCTCCGCACCACGTGCTCTCACCACTGGTGTCCCCCAGGGCTCAGTTCTAGGCCCCCTCCTATTCTCGCTATACACCAAGTCACTTGGCTCTGTCATATCCTCACATGGTCTCTCCTATCATTGCTACGCAGACGACACACAATTAATCTTCTCCTTTCCCCCTTCTGATAACCAGGTGGCAAATCGCATCTCTGCATGTCTGGCAGACATATCAGTGTGGATGACGGATCACCACCTCAAGCTGAACCTCGGCAAGACGGAGCTGCTCTTCCTCCCGGGGAAGGACTGCCCGTTCCATGATCTCGTGATCACGGTTGACAACTCCATTGTGTCCTCCTCCCAGAGTGCTAAGAGCCTTGGCGTGACCCTGGACAACACCCTGTCGTTCTCCGCTAACATCAAGGCGGTGACCCGATCCTGTAGGTACATGCTCTACAACATTCGCAGAGTACGACCCTGCCTCACACAGGAAGCGGCGCAGGTCCTAATCCAGGCACTTGTCATCTCCCGTCTGGATTACTGCAACTCGCTGTTGGCGGGGCTCCCTGCCTGTGCCATTAAACCCCTACAACTCATCCAGAACGCCGCAACCCGTCTGGTGTTCAACCTTCCCAAGTTCTCACTCCTCCGCCAGTGGTTCCAGTTGAAGCTCGCATCTGCTACAAGACCATGGTGCTTGCCTACGGAGCTGTGAGGGGAACGGCACCTCCGTACCTTCAGGCTCTGATCAGTCCCTACACCCAAAGAAGGGCACTGCGTTCATCCACCTCTGGCCTGCTCGCCTCCCTACCTCTGCGGAAGCACAGTTCCCGCTCAGCCCAGTCAAAACTGTTCGCTGCTCTGGCACCCCAATGGTGGAACAAGCTCCCTCACGATGCCAGGACAGCGGAGTCAATCACTACCTCCTGGAGACACCTGAAACCCCACCTCTTTAAGGAATACCTGGGATAGGATTAAGTAATCCTTCTAACCCTCCCCCCCTACCCTCCTCCCCAAAAAAGATATAGATGTACTATTGTAAAGTGGTTGTTCCACTGGATATCATATGGTGAATGCACCAATTTGTAAGTCGCTCTGGATAAGAGCGTCTGCTAAATGACGTAAATGTAAATGTAATTACTGGAGGCTGAGACAGGAGAGGTTCGGGAGAAACTGTGGCCCCGTCCGACTATACCCCCAGACAGGGCCAACCAGGCAGGATATAACCCCACCCACTTTGCCAAAGCTCAGCCCCCACACCAGAGGGATATCTTCAACCACCAACTTACTACCCTGAGACAAGGCCGAGTATAGCCCACGAAGTTCTCCCACATGGCAGGAACCCACTCAAGTGACGCACCCCTCCTAGGGACGGCATGGAAGAGCACCAGAAAGCCAGTGACTCAGCCCCTGTATTAGGATTAGAGGCAAAGAGAATCCCAGTGGAGAGGGGGGAACTGGCCAGGTGGGTGGTTCATCGCTCCAATGCCTTTCCATTGCCCTTCACACCCCTGGTCCCTGGGCCAGACTACACTCAATCATAGGACCTACTGAAGAGAT
Source organism: Salmo salar (assembly GCF_965601325.2). Taxonomy (NCBI): domain Eukaryota; kingdom Metazoa; phylum Chordata; class Actinopteri; order Salmoniformes; family Salmonidae; genus Salmo; species Salmo salar. Next base: position 85,614,649 of record NC_138310.1, read on the forward strand.
GAGTCTTCAATAAAGACTTAAAGGTCGAGACCGAGTCTGCGTCTCTCACATGGATAGGCAGACCATTCCATAAAAATTGAGCTCTATAGGAGACAGCCCTGCCTCCAGCTGTTTGCTTTGAAATTCTAGGGACAATAAGGACGCCTGCTGTGATGATCGTCATATGGAGTAGACCAAGGTGCAGCGTGTTGAGTGCTCATGATAAATATTTATTATTGACTCAGAACACTAAAGTAAAATAACAAACAAACGGAAAACGAACGTCACGTCCTGCAGGCTTTACAGAGCTGTGCAAAAACAAGATCCCACAACACCAGGTGGGAAAAAAATCTACTTAAGTATGATCTCGAATTAAAGACAACGAGGACCAGCTGCCTCTAATTGGAGATCATCCCAAACAAAACCAACATAGAAATACAAAAACTAGAACATGAACATAGAAATACAAAACATAGAATAACACCCCCTGTCACGCCCTGACCTACTCTACCATAGAAAATAACATCTTACTAAGGTCAGGACGTGACACCTGCGTCTTGTGACCGTAGTGTATGTGTAGGTATGTTCGGCAGGACCAAATCGGAAAGATAGATAGATAGGAGCAAGCCCATGTAATGCTTTGTAGGTTAGCAGTAAAACCTTGAAATCAGCCCTAGCCTTAACAGGAAGCCGGTGTAGAGAGGCTTTTTGGTTCTTGTCAAGATTCTAGCAGCTGTGTTTAGCACTAACTGAAATTTATTTGGTGCTTTATTCCGGGTAGCCGGAAAGTAGAGCATTGCAGTAGTCTAATATAGAAGTGACAAAAGCATGGATTAATTTTGGACAGAAAGTTTCTGATTGTTGCAATGTTACGTAGATGGGAAAAAAGCTGCCCTTGAAACAGTCTTGATATGTTCGTCAAAAGAGAGATCAGGGTCCAGAGTAACGTCGAGATCCTTCACAGTTGTATTTGAGACGACTGTACAACCATCAAGATTAACTGTCAGATGCAACAGAAGATCTCTTTGTTTCTTGGGACCTAGAACAAGCATCTCTGTTTTGTCCGTGTTTAAAAGTAAATTATTTGCCACCATCCACTTCCTTATGTCTGAAACACAGGCTTCCAGGGAGGGCAATTTTGGGGCTTCACCATATTTCATTGAAATGTACTACTGTGAATCGCCCTCATAGCAGTGAAAGTTAACATTATGTTTCCGAATGACATTACCAAGAGGTAAAATATATAGTGAAAACAGTGGTCCTAAAACAGAACCTTGAGGAACACTGAAATTTACAGTTGATTTGTCAGAGGACAAACCATCCACAGAGACAAACTGATATCTTTCCAACAGATAAGATCTAAACCAGGCCAGAACTTGTCCGTGTAGACCAATTTGGGTTTCCAATCTCTCCAAAAGAATGTGGTGATCGATGGTATCAAAAGCAGCACTAAGGTCTAGGAGCACGAGGACAGATGCAGAGCCTTGGTCTGACGCCATTAAAAGCTAATTTACCACCTTAACGAGTCCAGTCTCAGTGCTATGATGGGGTCTAAAACCAGACTGAAGTGTTTCGTATACATTGTTTGTCTTCAGGAAGGCAGTGAGTTTTTTCTTTAAAAAATTGAGAGGAATGGGAGATTTGATATAGGCCAATAGTTTTTTCTATATTTTCTGGATCAAGGTTTGGCTTTTTCAAGAGAAGCTTTATTACTGCCACTTTTAGTGAGTTTGGTACACATCCTGTGGATAGGGAGCCGTTCGTTATGTTCAACATAGGAGGGCCAAGCACAGGAAGCAGCTCTTTCAGTAGTTTAGTTGGAATATGGTTCAGTCTGCAGCTTGAGTAGGGGCAACGTTATGACCCACAATGTCATGACCCACAATGTTATGACCCATAATGTTATGACACATAACGTTATGACTCATAATGTTACGTGTCACGCCCTGATCTGTTTCACCTGTCCTTCTGATTGTCTCCACCCCCCTCCAGGTGTCGCCTATCTTCCCCATTATCCCCTGTGTATTTATACCGGTGTTCTCTGTTTGTATCTTGCCAGTTCGTCTTGTTTGTCAAGTCAACCAGCATTTTTGTCTCAGCTCCTGCTTTTTCCAGTCGCTCTTTTCCTCACCCTCCTGGTTTTGACCCTTGCCTGTCCTGACTCTGAGCCCGCCTGCCTCACCACTCTGCCTGCCCCTGACCCTGCCTGCCGTCCTGTGCCTTTGCCCCTACTCTGGATTACCGACCTCTGCCTGACCTGACCCTGAGCCTGCCTGCTGTTCTGTATCTTTGCCAAACCACTCTGGATTATCGACCCCTGCCTGCCTGCCGCTGTTGCTGTAATAAACATTGTTACTTCAACACAATCTGCATTTGGGTCTTACCTGAAACGTTATAGTTATGTCATGTTATGAACGATAATGTTATGACCATAACGCTATGACTCTGTTATGACCCATAATGTTATGACCCTTAATGTTATGACCCTTAATGTTATGTAATGTTATGACCCATAATGTTATGACCCATAATGTTATGACCCTTAATGTTATGACCCTTAATATCACGACCCATAATGGTATTTCCCACAGGAATCCTCTGTAGTTTAATTACCAAGTTTGTGTAAGTATGATTTTCAAATCCTGTGAGTGACTGAATTTGCGAGTTATTAAGTAACGGACTGAATTTGCGAGTTATTAAGTAACGGACTGAATTTGAGAGAGATTGAGTAACGGACTGAATTTGCGAGTTATTAAGTAACGGACTGAATTTGAGAGAGATTGAGTAACGGACTGAATTTGAGAGAGATTGAGTAACGGACTGAATTTGAGAGAGATTGAGTAACGGACTGAATTTGAGAGAGATTGAGTAACGGACTGAATTTGAGAGAGATTGAGTAACGGACTGAATTTGAGAGAGATTGAGTAACGGACTGAATTTGAGAGAGATTGAGTAACGGACTGAATTTGAGAGTTATTAAGTAACGGACTGAATTTGAGAGAGATTGAGTCGTTGACTGAGCTGATTTAGTTTGGTTGCCAGTGGTTCTTTATTCTAGTCCTATTTTCCCACTCCTAATCCTCTGTCGTGAAAGGTTCCAACAACGGAATTCCGGTGACGCATGTACAGCAGTGATCAGTGATCGTGTTCGTGGAGGTGACCCTCACGCCGGTTGCCTTGACAACACCCTGCCTACCATCTCCCTTCATTCACCCTCTGAGAGTCACAACTACGCAGGCAGCAGCAGTGAACAGAACGGAGAGAGAAGAAGAAGAAGAATTTGTTGTTCTTCTCAGCTCTAAAGGGACACCCGCGGGGCTCCCACCTGTTCCCACATCTCAGCAGCAGAAATAGGTTGATCGTGTCTCTCTTAGAAAACAAGCTGAAACCGCTGTAATATTTAGATCTATTATAATCTGCAGAGAAAATGTGAATTCATTTTGTTATACATTTGTATCTACTTAGTGGTTAGTATGAATGTGGTGTGATGGAAGCCCCTCATAGAACATAGTGCAACATATCTGACGATGGGGTGGTGGAACTGGAAATCCTAAGTACTGGAAGTTCAGAACAGACAATCCTTTGTATAGAACCCTGGGCCTAGTTTAGAGCTCTCTCTCTCTCGTGTTTAGGGTCTGTGTAGGACACACTCCAGAGCTGCTCTGAGCCGACCGAAATATCCTGTCTCCTCCAGCACCTCGTCATCCCTGTTTATTGGGTGACGGTGTGTGTGTGTTTGTGTGCTCGCTTGCGTAAGTGAGTCCATGCGTATGTGCATCAGGCCTATCAGACGGGTCGTTATAACTGACAAAACTATATGGGATGATTAGGGACCATGACCCCCCCTGGGGTTATTGCCATGGATACAGGAAAAACAACAGTACCTGATGCAGCTGACTGACTTGTGGGAACTCACTGATAGGATGACTGGAGAAACGGCTAATTGGCTTAACGGTTACTCATTGGTAGCCTCCATTTCCAACTTTTTTTCTCACCAGACTTCATCGGAATCAATGTTGCCGAAACTCATTGGTTGAATGAGTTGTTTACTTGTAACGTATTAGCAGGGTTGAGTAGGTTACTTTCTAAATGTAATCTGTTAGAGTTACTAGTTACCTGTCCAAAATTGTAATCAGTAACGTAACCTTTGGATTACCCAAACTGATTACTTTCAGTTACTTTTGGATTATTTTCCCCTTATGAGGCAGTAAAAGATGACAAAAAGGATCCATCAAACTCATTTGGTGTGTCATCATAGTGGTCTCTGATTGGTGTGTCATCATTTGGTGTGTCATCATAGTGGTCTCTGATTGGTGGTCATCATTTGGTGTGTCATCATAGTGGTCTCTGATTGGTGTGTCATCATTTGGTGTGTCATCATAGTGGTCTCTGATTGGTGGTCATCATTTGGTGTGTCATCATAGTGGTCTCTGATTGGTCATCATTTGGTGTGTCATCATAGTGGTCTCTGATTGGTGTGTCATCATAGTGGTCTCTGATTGGTGGTCATCATTTGGTGTGTCATCATAGTGGTCTCTGATTGGTGTGTCATCATTTGGTGTGTCATCATAATGGTCTCTGATTGGTGGTCATCATTTGGTATGTCATCATAGTGGTCTCTGATTGGTGGTCAGAATCGCTCAGGCGGAACGAACTTAAACTTGCACCTTTTTTCAATACTGAATTGAATGTCATTGAGAAAACAGAAAGGTGTCATGTATTTTTCCCCGCAAATATCCTTTCTACATTTTTAAGTAGTCCAAGAAGTAATCATCTCTTTTTTCAAAAGTATTTGTAGTTTGATTAAAATATTTTTGCTGGTAACGTAAGTGATTACATGTAATAGTTACTCCCCAAACCTGCTGATTAGGTGACTGATTACCAGTCGGCTAACTCATAGCTTTAGCTCACTGATTGACTTGCTAACTCATAGCCTGCCTGCCTGCCTGCCTGCCTGCCTGCCTGCCTGCCTGTCTTTCATTATGTCCCACTGGCTCTCCTTTCCTATTTATCTCTTGCTTTCATTCTCACCATCTCTCTTTATTTCTCTCTCCCCCGCCCCCCCTCTAGAGAGGGCAAGAGAGAGATAGGGAGAAAGGGGGAGGGATGAGTTTTGCAGACGTATAGCTGGGCTGTACGCATTCCTGAAGGGTTGAGCATCCTGTTCCTCTTTTTCCACAACTATGAGAGCTCACACCGCGTGGCACGTACGCACACTCACACACACACACACACACACACACACCATGCCGCCCCTCTCCCACAGGGAACCCAGCATATCCAAGTACCTCCCAGCTCTTTAGAACAGGAAATGGGTGCCACTCTCTCCCCCCTTCTTCCCATCCCTCCTCCCCACCCCTCCTCTCACCTTCTCCCCACCCTTCCTCTCTTCTTCCCCCAACCCTATTTTTCCTCACCCCGGCAAAGTAACACTTCAGCGTACCCTCGGCCTGAGATACTTCCAGGATAAGGGCTTTTCGTTTCTTCCCCTTTTCTTTTCTAGTTTTTGGATACGCTTTGGAAGTCCTCCCTCCTTCCCTCCCTTCTCTGTGATAAAGACTCAGTCTCAGGTGGTGAGAAGCAGTCTGGGGTCTCTCAGGGGAAAGAAGGATTGCATAGCTGCTTCTCCCATTCATAAACCACAATACTGTACAGTCCTTAGCCCTAGTTTTGCATATTGAATATTGAAGTGAGATTATCAATGTCACAATGAATTTACTTTGTAATGTGTGTGAGAGAAACCAGAGTTAGTGTGTGTGTGAGAGAGTGAGTTGTATCAGATTGTGTGTGTGTGAGAGAGAGAAAGAGAGATGAAAAGAGAGAGAGAGAGAGAGAAAGAAAGAGAGAGCTTTTGTGTGTGTGTTGTAATCCTCTAGGCTTTAGGGAGGTAAAACACATTTAGCCCTTTCCTGTTGCTTCCCATTAATTCCACCTGTATACACTGGGAATGAGCCCCTACCAACCCTGCCACTTCCTGAGTCCTCCCACCCCTTCCTCTCTCCCTAGCTCCCTTCATCCATTCCTCCCTCCCTCCATCCATCCACCTCTCCCTTCCTAATCCCCAGATGTCAGTTTATGGAACACCCAGAGAGAGGGGTTTGTTCTGGGATCTCACAGCAGAACGTTCTCATCCACAACTACTGTCCCCATAGGAGAACCCTTTTTGATTCCATGTAGAACCCTATTTGGTTCCAAGTAGAACCCTATTGGGTTCTATGTAGAACCCTCTGTGGAAAGTGTTCAACATAGAACCCAAAAGGGTTCTACCTGGAACTAAAAGGCTGGGACCAAAAAGGGTTATTCAAATGGTTATTCTATGGGGACAGCCAAACAACCCTTTTAGAGTGTAGAACTCTAGGTTCCAGAATGTTCACCCTCAACCAGCCTCAGTCCGAGAGTACAAAGGTTCACTATGTTAAAGCACAACTAGAAACCTGCAGTTAATTATTAATTTGTAACAAACAGGCAAGTGAGGTCCATTCATATGTTTCAGGGAGATGAGGGATCTTGACTTGTCATGCACTGCGCATCATTAAGGAAGAAGCCTTGTGGCTGTGCCACGACCCACAGCTAAAAACAGAACAGTCACCGTTGCACTTCTGAACCCAGCCTCTCTCTTTATTGTGAGGTCATCACTGATCTGGTCTGATCTGGTTGGATTGGTGAATGCAATAGGCAATAAACCTGCATATCACCTGATATATCACTGTTTCCCTCACATGTGTGAACAGAGTGCATTTTCTTAGTCACCAGCACTGTTATGTGCCTCCTCTCGCTCCAGCTCTCAGTTTGACAGGTCACGGCATGACAACACCTCCTCCACACTGACTCTTAACACAGGGGTCCCCCAGGGGTGTGTCCTCTGCTGTACTCCCTGTTCACCCTCGACTGTGTTGCTTTGTACCACACCAACTCCACCATCAACTTTAATGACGACACCACAGTTGTAGGCCTGATAACCGACAATGACAAGTCAGCCTATAGGGAGGGGGTAAGTGAACTGGCATCTTGGTGTCATGACAACAACCTCTCCCTCAACTTCAGCAAAACAAAGGAGTTGATTGTTGACTTCAGGAAGCAGAGGAGGGAACATGCCCCGATCCACATCAACAGGACTGTACAAGGCTGAGGCTAAGTGAACAGATCTGGATAAAACAGAATTAGATATATCCAGCAGACTGAGGCTGAGTGAACAGATCAGGATAAAACAGAACTAGATCTATCCAGCAGGCTGAGCGAACAGATCTGGATAAAACAGAACTAGATCTATCCAGCAGGCTGAGGGAACATATCTGGATAAACGGAACTAGATCTATCCAGCAGGCTGAGGGAACAGATCTGGATAAAACAGAACTAGATCTATCCACCAGGCTGAGGGAACAGATCAGGATAAAACAGAACTAGATCTATCCACCAGGCTGAGGGAACAGATCTGGATAAAACAGAACTAGATCTATCCACCAGGCTGAGTGAACAGATCTGGATAAAACAGAACTAGATCTATCCACCAGGCTGAGGGAACAGATCTGGATAAAACAGAACTAGATCTATCCACCAGGCTGAGGGAACAGATCTGGATAAAACAGAACTAGATCTATCCAGCAGGCTGAGGGAACAGATCTGGATAAAACAGAACTAGATCTATCCACCAGGCTGAGGGAACAGATCTGGATAAAACAGAACTAGATCTATCCACCAGGCTGAGGGAACAGATCTGGATAAAACAGAACTAGATCTATCCACCAGGCTGAGGGAACAGATCTGGATAAAACAGAACTAGATCTATCCAGCAGGCTGAGGGAACAGATCTGGATAAAACAGAACTAGATCTATCCACCAGGCTGAGCGAACAGATCTGGATAAAACAGAACTAGATCTATCCACCAGGCTGAGCGAACAGATCTGGATAAAACAGAACTAGATCTATCCAGCAGGCTGAGGGAACAGATCTGGATAAAACAGAACTAGATCTATCCACCAGGCTGAGCGAACAGATCTGGATAAAACAGAACTAGATCTATCCACCAGGCTGAGCGAACAGATCTGGATAAAACAGAACTACATCTATCCACCAGGCTGAGCGAACAGATCTGGATAAAACAGAACTAGATCTATCCACCAGGCTGAGGGAACAGATCTGGATAAAACAGAACTAGATCTATCCACCAGGCTGAGGGAACAGATCTGGATAAAACAGAACTAGATCTATCCACCAGGCTGAGCGAACAGATCTGGATAAAACAGAACTAGATCTATCCACCAGGCTGAGCGAACAGATCTGGATAAAACAGAACTAGATCTATCCAGCAGGCTGAGGGAACAGATCTGGATAAAACAGAACTAGATCTATCCAGCAGGCTGAGGGAACAGATCTGGATAAAACAGAACTAGATCTATCCAGCAGGCTGAGGGAACAGATCTGGATAAAACAGAACTACATCTATCCACCAGGCTGAGCGAACAGATCTGGATAAAACAGAACTAGATCTATCCACCAGGCTGAGGGAACAGATCTGGATAAAACAGAACTAGATCTATCCACCAGGCTGAGGGAACAGATCTGGATAAAACAGAACTAGATCTATCCACCAGGCTGAGGGAACAGATCTGGATAAAACAGAACTAGATCTATCCAGCAGGCTGAGGGAACAGATCTGGATAAAACAGAACTAGATCTATCCAGCAGGCTGAGGGAACAGATCTGGATAAAACAGAACTAGATCTATCCACCAGGCTGAGGGAACAGATCTGGATAAAACAGAACTAGATCTATCCACCAGGCTGAGCGAACAGATCTGGATAAAACAGAACTAGATCTATCCACCAGGCTGAGCGAACAGATCTGGATAAAACAGAACTAGATCTATCCAGCAGGCTGAGCGAACACATCTGGATAAAACAGAACTAGATCTATCCAGCAGGCTGAGGGAACAGATCTGGATAAACGGAACTAGATCTATCCACCAGGCTGAGGGAACAGATCTGGATAAAACAGAACTAGATCTATCCACCAGGCTGAGGGAACAGATCTGGATAAAACAGAACTAGATCTATCCAGCAGGCTGAGCGAACAGATCTGGATAAAACAGAACTAGATCTATCCACCAGGCTGAGGGAACAGATCTGGATAAAACAGAACTAGATCTATCCACCAGGCTGAGGGAACAGATCTGGATAAAACAGAACTAGATCTATCCACCAGGCTGAGGGAACAGATCTGGATAAAACAGAACTAGATCTATCCAGCAGGCTGAGCGAACAGATCTGGATAAAACAGAACTAGATCTATCCACCAGGCTGAGGGAACAGATCTGGATAAACGGAACTAGATCTATCCAGCAGGCTGAGGGAACAGATCTGGATAAAACAGAACTAGATCTATCCACCAGGCTGAGGGAACAGATCTGGATAAAACAGAACTAGATCTATCCAGCAGGCTGAGGGAACAGATCTGGATAAAACAGAACTAGATCTATCCACCAGGCTGAGGGAACAGATCTGGATAAACGGAACTAGATCTATCCACCAGGCTGAGGGAACAGATCTGGATAAAACAGAACTAGATCTATCCACCAGGCTGAGGGAACAGATCTGGATAAAACAGAACTAGATCTATCCACCAGGCTGAGGGAACATATCTGGATAAAACAGAACTAGATCTATCCAGCAGGCTGAGGGAACAGATCTGGATAAAACAGAACTAGATCTATACAGCAGGCTGAGGGAACAGATCTGGATAAAACAGAACTAGATCTATCCACCAGGCTGAGGGAACAGATCTGGATAAAACAGAACTAGATCTATCCAGCAGGCTGAGGGAACAGATCTGGATAAAACAGAACTAGATCTATCCAGCAGGCTGAGGGAACAGAGCTCTAAACAGATGAGTTCAGTTTGAACGTTCCCACCTGCTTTGACTGCTAATGGACCAATTCCTAGAAGACTCCCCCCCTAACCTACCATTCATTCAATTCTAAAAGTCCTCCCCCTCCTACCCCTTTAATTCGAGAGAAAGAGAGACAGAGAGAGACAGAGAGAGAGGAAAGACAGATACTGTAACTAAAAATAGATCATGAAATACTTACCAGGTACGTATGTAAAGGTTTATGAAAGAGACAAAAGGTGGAGCTCTACAGAGCATGCCCAGTAAGACTAATGCTGTTCTTTACTAAAAGGAGAGAAGTGACATCATCATAGACAGGATTAAGCTCAGGGAGATCTTGTCATTTCTCAAGGAGTGCTCAATAAATGTCATATAAGATAAACCCAGCTGCCGTTCAACGTCAGTCTTACAGTCAAGAGACTACACAGCCAGACGTGACAATAAGCAAGTAGGTTGACTAATAGTTCAGAGGTTACAGAGAGAAAGACACCCAGAGGCGAGGTGGAGGTCGAACAATCATGCTATGTCTAATCCCACCCCCGACCCTCCTTCCTCAGTGTGGGGTCTAAAAAGTCACGAGTACTGGGTCGCCATAAAAAGGTCAAACAAAGTTCGGACACAAGCCTGCACATATTTGTTCGCTGGTCCCCCTAAAGGCTCAGAGCAGACATGTGAAATGATAGAGGGAAAAAAGTCTCTACTGGAATGTTCATTGGTTACAGCTGGGCATCATGGGAGCAGTATAGACCTGAGCTTAAAGCAGGACATGTGTGTGTTTCCATATACTGTATGCGTGTGTGTGTCTACGTGTGTGTGTGTGTGTGTGTGTGTCCGTGTGTCTATGTCTGTGTGTGTCTATGTGTCTATGTCTGTGTGTGTGTGTGTGTTGGAGGGTACAAAGGGGTGAATGTGTGTGTGTGAGAGTGACTAAAACAGAGCACTGTGGACCGGAGCTTGAAGCCAGAATGGGGTACAGCTTGGAGCTATGTGCCCTGAACATCACTAGAAGGACATGCTGGAAAGGACAAAATGTCCTACATCACCAAAACTTTCTTGCATTTTATTCTGTATAGGTTTAGGGTTCAAGTTACTCCACCTATCCCTGCCCCTTCATCTCTCCACCTCCATCCCTCCACCTCTACCCCTCCACCTCCACCCCTTTCCCCTCCACCTCCACCCCTTTCCCTCCACCCCTCCACCTCCATCCCTTTCCCTCCACCTCCACCTCCATCCCTCCACCTCCACCCTTTTCCCTCCACCCCTCCACCCCCATATCCCTCCACCCCAATCACTCTACCTCTACCCCTCCACCCCTCCACCTTTACCCCTCCATCCCTCCACCTCTACCCCTCCACCTCCACCCCCATATCCCTCCACCTCTACCCCTCCACCTCCATCCCTCCACACCTCTACCTCCACCCCCATATCCCTCCACCTCTACCTCTACCCCTCCACCTCTACCTCCACCTTTATCCCTCCACCCCTCTACCTCCACCCCTACCCCAATCCCTCCACCTCTACCTCTCCACCCATCCCTCTACCCCTCCACCTTTATCCCTCCACCCCTCCATCTTCATCCCATCCCTCCACCTCCACCCCATATCCCTCCACCCCATATCCCTCCACCTCCACCCCTCCACCCCAATCCCTCCACCCCTTTCCCTCCTCCCCCATCCCTCCACACCTCTACCTCAACCCCCATATCCCTCCACCCCAATCCCTCCACCTTTATCCCTCCATTCCTCTACCTCCACCCCTACCTTAATCCCTCCACCTCTACCCCCATATCCCTCCACCTCTACCCCTCCACCTTTATCCCTCCACCTCCATCCCATCCCTCCACCCCTCTACCTCCAACCCTACCCCAATCCCTCCACCTCTCCACCCCATCCCTCTACACCTCCACCTTTATCCCTCCATCCCTACCCCATATCCCTCCACCTCCACCCCCATATCCCTCCACCTCCACCCCTCCACCTCTATCCCTCCATCTTCACCTCCATCTCTATCCCTCCATCTTCACCTCTCTCTCCATCTTCACCTCTATCCCTCCATCCCTCCATCTTCACCTCTATCCCTCCATCTTCACCTCTATCCCTCCATCTTCACCTCCATCTCTATCCATCCATCTTCACCTCCATCCCTCCATCTCTCCATCTTCACCTCTATCCCTCCATCTTCACTGCTATCCCTCCATCTTCACCTCCATCCCTCCATCTTCACTGCTATCCCTCCATCTTCACCTCCATCCCTCCATCTTCACCTCCATCCCTCCATCTTTACCTCCATCCCTCCATCTTCACCTCCATCCCTCCATCTTCACCTCCATCCCTCCATCTTCACCTCCATCCCTCCATCTTCACCTCCATCTTCACCGCTATATCTCCATCTTCACCGCTATTCCTCCATCTGCACCGCTATCCCTCCATCTGCACCGCTATCCCTCCATCTGCACCTCCATCTCTATCCCTCCATCTTCACCTCCATCTCTCCATCTTTTTTCTATTCCTCCAGACAAAACCTGTTCAGACCTACTGAATAATTGAGACTGTGCGTTTTAATGAGCTGTAGGCAAACGTCACTTAGTACAGGTGTGTGTGACGTGTGTGTAGACATGAATATAGTATCATTTGGTTATTTGTGTGTACAAGTAGAATGAAATGATGTGTTTGTGTGTATGAGAGAGAGAAGTGGTGAAGTATGCCGTTCACTGGAGCAACAACAAAATTCTTAATTATTCACTGAACCCTATACTGCAGTCTCACATAACTATCTGCAAACCAGTATGTGAGTTCATATCCCTAGTGTTGCCTGCAGTGTTTAGTACGCCTGAGAGAGGGCGGGAGGGAGAGAGAGAGAGAGAGAGAGAGAGGGGGACGCAGGACAGGCTACCTAAACAATCCACGATCCAGCGAGTTTTAATCCAGTCTGGATGGATCAATAAGTCATCAACGTTTAGTACAGTATCACACTTCAGCAGGCCTCAATCGATTAGCCTCCTTTGTCATAATCCTCCTCTCGATCTCTCCTCATCGCTCCACTCATTCGGTCTTCCCTCCTCCTCTCCCCCTATCTTCTCTGCAGTGGCTCCAACAGCCTGTGGGCTTATAAAGGAGTGTTTCTGTGTCCCAGCTATAATTCCTGGAGGGCAGTCAGGCAAACAAACCCAGCCTGCCTGTGCTCGCCGCATGACTTCCATAGCAGAGAGAGGGAAGGGGGGAGGAATAGAGAGATGGAGCGGAGAGAGAGAGAGAACAATATAGAGAAGAGTGGGGGAAGAGAGAGAGGAATAGAGAGGAGGGTGGGGGAAGAGAGAGAGGAATAGAGAGGAGGGTGGGGGAAGAGAGAGAGGAATAGAGAGGAGGGTGGGGGAAGAGAGAGAGGAATAGAGAGGAGGGTGGGGGAAGAGAGAGAGGAATAGAGAGGAGGGTGGGGGAAGAGAGAGAGGAATAGAGAAGGGGGTGGGGGAAGAGAGAGAGGAATAGAGAGGAGGGTGGGGGAAGAGAGAGAGGAATAGAGAGGAGGGTGGGGGAAGAGAGAGAGGAATAGAGAGGAGGGTGGGGGAAGAGAGAGAGGAATAGAGAGGAGGGTGGGGGAAGAGAGAGAGGAATAGAGAGGAGGGTGGGGGAAGAGAGAGAGGAATAGAGAGGAGGGTGGGGGAAGAGAGAGAGGAATAGAGAAGGGGGAGGACAAGGAAGGGAAAGAAGAAAAAGAGGGAAGAGAGGAGTCAGAGAATTGAAGAATAGAAAAGTAAGGAGGGAGAATAGGAAGAAAAAGGCAGAAGACAGAAAAAGGGAAGAGCAGAGGAGAGAGGAAGGGGAGGAGAAGAGAGGAGGAAGGGAGGAGGAGAGGGGAGAAAAAAAGGCAACCTGCACAATCTTGCATGCACACAAGGAGAGCAGACAGGCACACAGCTTAAGGAGGCACGAAGAGAGAGAGAAAATAACTCCTCCCTTTGTTTCTTTCTCTTTCTCCTCCCCCTTTCCAGCCTGAAGAGCAGAGCTCAGCACGACAGACTTACACGACACAGTAACCTGAGACAGAGGAGAGAAAAAACAAAAGAGAGTGAGAGGGAGGGGGAGATTGTGAGAATATAGAGGAGCATGTATGAGGGACAGGCGATGCTACAGCAGAACATGAGCTGTAAAGAAAAATGAAACGGTGGGGGGGTGAGAGAGGGGGAGTGGGAGAATGTGAGAAACAAAGATGGGGGGGATGTGAGAAACAGAGAGGGGGGATGTGAGAAACAGAGAGAGGGTAGGATAGAATGTGAGAAACAAAAAGGGTGATGTAAAGAACAAGAGAAAGTGTGATAAATAGAGAGGGACTGCAGGTTTAAATGAGCTGTTAGATAAATCTGGTGCAACACATCACTACTGAGACTTATGTTTTTGTTCTTCAAATAAATCAAGTAGAGGGAAGATTGGCCAAGGAGCTTGGTTAGATGGGATCCAGGAGAGGGGAAGAGGTCTGCTGTTGTTCCCTCAGCACGCTGCCTCCAGGCTGGGGAAGGCTGCTTCCTCTGCCAGGCCCGCTCTCTGGAGTTCTGGACTCCATTAACCTCACAACTCAGGCACTCTGGGGAATGGGGGGAGAGACGCAAAAGAGGAGTGAAGAGGGAGGGGACAGACGAGGGAAATCATAGGAAGAGAGAGAAGGGGGATTGGTGTTGGGAGTAAGGGTGGGACGGGGTTGACAGGCAAATTATTTTGCCTCCACATGCTTCAAATGAGAACAGGGTGACCAGACAGACACATGAAACCATAATCATGGTTTTCTGCTATAATGTATCAAATATGACGCATAATTATACTATTTTATACAACGGGTGGGTCTTATCCTGGATGCTGATTGGGTAAAATGCCCATTTCCTGTTCCATCTCACTGCGCAATACACTGTCTCATCAACCCAACCAGGAAATGGAGAAAGTTGATCTCCTCGGTAAAAAGGATCTAGACATCATCTCCCCTTACTTTAAGACTTGCATTTGGTTTTCAACAGCGGCGATTTGTATAAACCTTGCTGTCAGAACTGTGACGAGCTTGTGTTTAGAGGTAGGTGAAGGAGTCAAGCGCAGGAGAGCAGAGCTGTCCGAGATACGTTACTTAATAGGCAAGTCCACAAACATACAGGTCAGGTACAATACCAAAATAAACACCCTTGACAACAGAGAAACCATAACTCACGGAAGGAGGGGGGAAAAAACAACGCTCCTAAACTTATACACACACATGGTATAATACGTGAAAACAAATAAGACACAACCTTAACGAGCAACATCACATGAATAATCCCGCACAAACCTAGGCAGGCAACAGGGGTAATTATACACACAGAAATTAAGGCAAATGAAACCAGGTGTGAAAGAACCACAGACAAAACAAACGGAAAAGGAAAAAAAGGATCGGTGACGGCTAGTAGGCCGCCGACCGCTGAGCAGTACCCCCCTCCTGACGCACGGCTCCCGCAGCGCGCCGACGCCAGCCTCGAGGACGACCCGGAGGACAAGGCGCAGGGCGATCCGGATGGAGGCGGTGAAACTCCCTCAGCAAAGATGGGTCTAATACGTCCTCCACCGGCACCCAGCATCTCTCCTCTGGGCCGTACCCTCCCAATCCACAAGGTACTGAAGGCCCCCCACCCGACCCCTCGAGTCCAGTATGGACCGAACTGCATACGCCGGGGCCCCCTCGATGTCCAGGGGGGGCGGAGGGACCTGCCGCACCTCAGCTTCTTGAAGCGGACCAGCCACCACCGGCCTGAGGAGAGACACATGAAACGAGGGGTTAATATGTTAATAACGGGGGAGCTGTAACCTATTACACACCTTGTTTATTCTCCTCAGGACTTTAAATGGCCCCACAAACCGCAGACCCAGCTTCCGGCAGGGCAGGCGGAGGGGCAGGTTTCGGGTCGAGAGCCAGACCCGGTCCCCCGGTGCGAACACCGGGGCCTCGCTGTGGTGGTGGTCAGCGCTTGCCTTCTGCAGCCCTTTGGCCCATTTAAGGTACCCGTGGGCGGCCTCCCAGGTCTCCCTCGAGCACCTCACCCAATCGTCCACAACAGGTGCCATGGTACCAGGACCGGCTGATACCCCAACACGCACTGGAAGGGCGACAGGTTCGTAGAGGAGTGGCGGAGTGAGTTCTGGGCCATCTCTGCCCATGGGATAAACTTCGCCCACTCTCCTGGCCTGTCCTGGCAATACGACTGCAGAAACCTACCCACATCCTGGTTCAGTCTCTCCACCTGCCCATTACTCTCGGGGTGAAAACCCGAGGTAAGGCTGACCGAGACCCCCAGACGTTCCATGAAGGCCTTCCACACCCTGGATGTGAACTGGGGAACCCGATCAGAAACTATGTCCTCAGGCACCCCGTAGTGCCGGAAGACATGAGTAAACAGGGCCTCCGCAGTCTGTAGGGCCGTAGGGAGACCGGGCAAAGGGAGGAGACGACAGGACTTAGAAAACCGATCCACAACAACCAGGATCATGGTGTTGCCCTGTGACGGAGGCAGATCGGTCAGGAAGTCCACCGACAGGTGTGACCAAGACCGCTGTGGAACGGGAATGGGTTGTAACTTCCCTCTGGGCAGGTGCCTGGGAGCCTTACACTGAGCGCACACCGAGCAGGAGGAAACATAAACCCTCACATCCTTGGCCAAAGTGGACCACCAGTACTTCCCACTAAGACAGCGCACCGTCCTACCGATGCCCGGATGACCAGAGGAGGGGGACGTGTGAGCCCACCAGATCAGCCTGTCATGAACCTCAAGCGGAACGTACACCCGTCCAGCTGGACACTGTGGTGGAGTAGGCTCTACACACGACGCCCGCTCGATGTCCGCGTCCACCTCCCACCTCACCGGTGCCACCAGACAAGAGGCCGAAGTATGGGAGTAGGATCGATGGACCGCTCCTCCGTATCATACAGTCGGGACAGTGTGTCTGCCTTAGTGTTCTGGGAACCTGGTCTATATGATATAGTAAATCTAAAATCGGGTGAAAAACATAGCCCACCTTGCCTGGCGAGGGTTCAGTCTCCTCGCCTCCCGGATGTACTCCAGATTACGGTGGTCAGTCCAGATGAGCAAAGGGTGTTGAGCTCCCTCAAGCCAATGTCTCCATACCTTCAGAGCTTTGACGACAGCCAACAACTCTCGACCCCCCACGTCATAGTTTCGCTCCGCCGGGCTTAGCTTCCTCGAAAAGAAAGCCCAGGGGTGGAGCTTCGGTGGCGTACCCGAGCGCTGTGAGAGCACGGCTCCAATCCCAGCCTCGGACGGGTCCACCTCCACTATGAATGCCAAAGAGGGATCCGGATGAGCCAGCACGGGAGCCAAGGTAAACAGAGCCTTCAGGCGACCAAAAGCTCTGTCCATCTCAGCCGACCACCGCAGACGCACCGGTCCCCCCCTTCAGCAGTGACGTAATTGGAGCAGCCACCTGCCCAAAAGCCAGGATAAACCTCCGGTAGCAGTTGGAAAATCCTAAAAACCGCTGCACCTCCTTTACCGTAGTTGGAGTCGGCCAATTACGCACGGCTGCAATGTGGTCACACTCCATCACCAACCCTGATGTGGAAATGCAATACCCTAGGAAGGAGACAGCCTGTTTGAAGAACAAGCATTTCTCAGCCTTGACGTACAGGTCATGCTCCACCAGTCGCCCAAGAACCTTGTGCACCAGAGACACATGCGTGGCGATGAATAGACCAGAATGTCATCGATATAAACCACCACACCCTGCCCATCTAGGTCCCTGAGAATCTAGTCTACAAAGGATTGGAAGACTGCTGGAGCATTCTTCAACCCGTACGGCATGACGAGGTACTCATAATGGCCGGATATGGTACTAAACGCTGTCTTCCACTCGTCTCCCTCCCGGATACGCACCAAGTTATACACACTCCTGAGATCCAGTTTTGTGAAGAAGCGGGCCCCGTGAAATGACTCAGTCGCCGTGGCGGTGAGAGGTAGCGGGTAACTGTACCCCACCATGATGGAATTTAGACCTCTATTGTCAATGCACGGACGCAGACCTCCATCCTCCTTCACAAAAAAGAAACTCGAGGAGGCAGGTGACGTGGAGGGCCGAATGTACCCCTGCCCCAGAGATTCAGAGACATATGTCTCCATAGCCACCGTCTCCTCCTGTGACAGGGGATACACGTGACTCCTGGGAAGTGCAGCGTCCACCAGGAGATTTATCACACAATCCCCTCGTTGATGAGGTGGTAATTGCGTCGCCTTCTTTTTACACAAGGCGATAGCCAAACCGGCATATTCTGAGGGAATGAGCATGGTGGAGACTTGGTCTGGACTCTCCACCGTCGTTGCACCGATGGAAACCCCTACACACCTGCGTGAGCACTCATCTGACCACCCCTTTAGAGCCCTCTGTTGCCACAAAATCTTAGGGTTGTGACAGGCCAACCAGGGGATCCCCAGCACCACCGAAAATGCAGGAGAATCAATGAGGAGGAGACTAATTCTCTCCTCATGACACTCCTGCGTAACCATGCCCAGTGGAGCCGTGGCCTCCCTGACTAGCCCTGTCCCTAATGGTCGGCTATCTAAGGCGTGCACTGGGAAGGGTTTATCAATTTATCAATTTGAACAAGGGGGATCCCTAAACTATGCACAAAACCGCAGTCAATAAAATTCCCTGCTGCGCCTGAATCTACTAGCGCCTAATGCCCGGGAATGAGGGGAAAACTCAGGAAAAGAAATCAACACATACATGTGACCAACAGGGGACTCTGGGCGAGTCTGGTGCCGACTCACCTGGGGTGTCCGAGCAGTGCTCGGCTGGCGTCTCGACTCCCAGAAGAGCTCCTCCTGCACCGGTCAGCAGTGTGCCCTCAACGACCACAGCTGGTACAGGAAAGGGTCCTCCATGGGCGTTGGAGCGGAGGTGCCGGGGGATGAAACTGACGGACGTCCGGATCGGGCCCTGCGGGTCGCCAGCAAGTTGTCCAGCCGAATGGACATGTCTACCAGCTGGTCCAAGGTGAGGGTGGTGTCTCGACAGGCTAGCTCCCTACGGAGGTCCTCGCACAAACTGCCCCTATAGTGATCGATCAGGGCCCTGTCGTTCCATCCCGCGCCGGCGGCCAAGGTCCGGAAATCTAGGGCGAAGTCCTGTGCGCTCCTCGTCTCCTGCTTTGGATGGAACAGACGTTCACCCGCCGCTCGGCCCTCAGGTGGGTGATCGAACACGGCCCGGCAGCGGCGGGTGAACTCTGGGTAGTGGTCCCTCGCCGAGTCAGGATCCTTCCACACCGCGTTGGCCCACTCAAGGGCTTTGCCTGAGAGGCAGGAGACGAGGGCGTTCACGCTCTCATGTCCCGAAGGAGCCGGGTGGACGGTCGCCAGGTAGAGCTCCAGCTGGAGTAAGAACCCCTAGCACCCAGCAGCCGTCCCATCGTACTCCCTCGGGAGCGCGAGCCGAATACCACTGGAACCAGGCGACGAATGAGAGGGTTGTGGGACTGGATGGAGTGTGGCTGGTGGAGGAAGGCCACCTCTCTCCCATCTTTCCATTGTCGTCATCACCTGATCCATCGCGGTCCCCAGACTGTGTAATACTGCCGTGTGGTGTTGAACGCGCTCCTCCATAGATGTCGGGAGCGTGTCAGCTCCTGCTGACTCCAAGATGGTGCGGGATTCTGTGACGAGCTTGTGTTTAGAGGTAGGTGAAGGAGTCAAGCGCAGGAGAGCAGAGCTGTCCGAGATGCGTTACTTAATAGGCAAGTCCACAAACATACAGGTCAGGTACAATACCAAAATAAACGCCCTTGACAACAGAGAAACCAGTTACTCACGGAAGGAGGGGGGGAAAAACAATGCTCCTAAACTTATACACACATGGTATAATACGTGAAAACAAATAAGGCACAACCTTAACGAGCAACATCACATGAATAATCCCGCACAAACCTAGGCAGGCAACAGGGGTAATTATACACACAGAAATTAAGGCAAATGAAACCAGGTGTGAAAGAACCACAGACAAAACAAACGGAAAAGGAAAAAAAGGATCGGTGACGGCTAGTAGGCCGGCGATGCCGACCGCCGAGCGCCGCCCGAACGTGGAGAGGAACCACCTTCGGTGGAAGTCGTGACAAGAACGAGAAAGACAGCTTTTCTCAGCCAGTCAAAATCATGAATCAGCATCATTTTTCTGGATATACTGTATACAAAGAAAGAAAAAACCCCAGCTCAAACTAAACGAAATGCAGCTAGTTTGCAGTCTTTCCAGTTTCAGTTTGAAATGATTGTGTTAACGTTAGCTGTATAGTTAGCTTGCGCCTCTGAACAGTGTCCTGGCGAGTGAGCACATTTTTTATGCCAGGTGAAATCGCGCTTCATTAGCTCATTGTTATGGATGTATCCAAAATGAATTTAAAACAGACGCAAATGCGGTTACTATGTTGTTATTCTGTCTGCACTGTTTGACCTGACTGTGTTAGCCGTAGTTGGCTAGCTATCAAGAACGTCTGGGTCGCGTCCATAGATATCAATAACACGACTGGGTCAGGGCTCTGGCAACCTAACCAATAGAACAAACGACCAGCCGCCTTGGGTAGAAACCCTAGATTTGTGTCGGGACTATATCTCGTGGAAAGATGAAATAGTATGAATAAATACATTTAAAAAAAATGAAAACATGTCAATCATTATTTTAATGTTGGTAACCCATTGTATAAAAGTGATAATATCCTCGAATCCGGTGTTTGGAGGATAGATTGACACGGTTTGCCGGCCCTCTACGAAATGAATCCTCAAAACACCGGCATCTCCGGTATTATCACTAACACCAAATAGCATTATGGTCTTACATAAAGGTTGCTGAGGCTGTAGAAAGAGAGTAGTCAACTGCCAATGAAATATAAAACTTGGGCAATAAATCACCCAGGACAGTTCTATGATTTTCACTTTTAGATTCTTTATTTACTCAATGTTACATTAACTAACATAAATAAACATTTTTATGAACAAAAGGCACGCAGTTCAAATATAAACAAGGAGAACATATGTACAGCTTGTCTCAGCAAACATGTCTGCCCTCAGAGAGAGAGAGAGAGAGAGAGAGAGAGAGAGACTTAAGGAAAGAGAGAGAGGTCTTAGAGAAAGAGAGAGGTCTTAGAGAAAGAGAGAGGTCTTAGAGAAAGAGAGAGAGAGAGAGAGAGAGAGAGAGGTCTTAAAGAGAGAGAGAGGTCTTAAAGAGAGAGAGAGGTCTTAAAGAGAGGGAGAGGTCTTGGAGAGAAGAGAGAGAGAGAGGTCTTAAAGAGAGAGAGAGAGGTCTTAGAGAAAGAAAGAGAGGTCTTAGAGAAAGAAAGAGAGGTCTTAGAGAAAGAAAGAGAGGTCTTAGAGAAAGAGAGAGGTCTTAGAGAAAGAGAGAGGTCTTAGAGAAAGAGAGAGAAAGAGAGAGAGAGAGGTCTTAAAGAGAGAGAGAGAGAGGTCTTAAAGAGAGAGAGAGAGAGGTCTTAAAGAGAGAGAGAGAGAGAGAGAGAGGTCTTAAAGAGAGAGAGAGAGGTCTTAAAGAGAGAGAGAGAGGTCTTAAAGAGAGAGAGAGAGGTCTTAAAGAGAGAGAGAGAGAGAGGTCTTAAAGAGAGAGAGAGAGGTCTTAAAGAGAGAGAGAGAGAGGTCTTAAAGAGAGAGAGGTCTTAAAGAGAGAGAGAGAGAGGTCTTAAAGAGAGAGAGAGAGAGGTCTTAAAGAGAGAGAGAGAGAGGTCTTAAAGAGAGAGAGAGAGAGGTCTTAAAGAGAGAGAGAGAGAGGTCTTAAAGAGAGAGAGAGAGGTCTTAAAGAGAGAGAGAGAGGTCTTAAAGAGAGAGAGAGAGAGGTCTTAAAGAGAGAGAGAGAGAGGGTCTTAAAGAGAGAGAGAGAGAGGTCTTAAAGAGAGAGAGAGAGAGGGTCTTAAAGAGAGAGAGAGAGAGGTCTTAAAGAGAGAGAGAGAGAGGTCTTAAAGAGAGAGAGAGAGAGAGAGAGAGAGATGGAGAGAAAGAGAGAGAGAGAGAGAGAGAGAGAGTTGGGGGTGTTAGGGGGTTTGGTTTTAAACAGAAACGTTATGTTGTCACTCCAACACTGAGTCTCAGTGACACTGTCCACTGCTCAATTCCGATGTGAATCCAAAATGGCAGACGCCAAGGCAAATATCTATTCTGGGTCCAAATGAAACTCCATCTACAGTCCAGTTTAAGAGGCCCCAGAAATGGCTGCCCCAAAAGCCAGGGCTTCAAACCAACAGAATACAGACGGGAGCTGCTGTGGATGACGGGTGTTGGGAGAAACCACAGTAAATATATCCAGAACCTCGGTTGTTTGGTTCCTGGGTTCAGGTCTCAGATATTGACAGTACTGGTTAACTTCTCATACTGATGGTGAAGTACAGGGTCTCTCTGATTTGGTTCAGTCTGGTCTGTTCTCATATAGCCACAGTACTGGGTTTGGTTCAGTCTGGTCTGTTCTCATATAGCCACAGTACTGGGTTTGGTTCAGTCTGGTCTGTTCTCATATAGCCACAGTACTGGGTTTGGTTCAGTCTGGTCTGTTCTCATATAGTCACAGTACTGGGTTTGGTTCAGTCTGGTCTGTTCTCATATAGCCACAGTACTGGGTTTGGTTCAGTCTGGTCTGTTCTCATATAGCCACAGTACTGGGTTTGGTTCAGTCTGGTCTCGTGTCAGATAGCCACAGTACTGGGTTTGGTTCAGTCTGGTCTCGTGTCAGATAGCCACAGTACTGGGTTTGGTTCAGTCTGGTCTGTTCTCATATAGCCATGGTACTGAGTTTGGTTCAGTCTGCTCTCGTGTCAGATAGCCACGGTACTGGGAACCTCTTCGTACTGGATGATAAAGTAGGGGTAGCTCTGGTCGTCGTTGAAAATAACATAGATCTGGGGGTCCACCCAGTTGTCTACACAGGAGTCGTACAGATCACTGGAGGGGTCCCGGGGGCTGAGTGGGGGCGGCCGACGCATGGAGGGATTCCCCACTGTAAACCTGAAGACACAGGAAAGAGGAACAACAAGTTCTGTCAGTGCTCACCAAATGGATCTATCATGGATGACTCACCAGGTTATTGTTGTCAGGAAGTGTTTTTTTAAACACATTTCTCTGCTGTGTGACGTGTTACTGTGCTGTGTGACGTGTTACTGTGCTGTGTGACGTGTTACTGTGACGTGTTTCTGTGCTGTGTGACGTGTTTCTGTGCTGTGTGACGTGTTTCTGTGCTGTGTGACGTGTTTCTGTGCTGTGTGACGTGTTTCTGTGCTGTGTGACGTGTTTCTGTGCTGTGTGACGTGTTTCTGTGCTGTGCCCCATAAAGACTACCAACCTGTCAGTGAGGACATAGTAATCCCCATAAAGACTACTAACCTGCCAGTGAGGACATAGTAATCCCCATAAAGACTACTAACCTGTCAGTGAGGACATAGTAATCCCCATAAAGACTACTAACCTGTCAGTGAGGACATAGTAATCCCCATAAAGACTACTAACCTGTCAGTGAGGACATAAAGACTACTAACCTGTCAGTGAGGACATAGTAATCCCCATAAAGACTACTAACCTGTCAGTGAGGACATAGTAATCCCCATAAAGACTACTAACCACCAGTGAGGACATAGTAATCCCCATAAAGACTACTAACCTGTCAGTGAGGACATAGTAATCCCCATAAAGACTACTAACCTGTCAGTGAGGACATAGTAATCCCCATAAAGACTACTAACCTGTCAGTGAGGACATAGTAATCCCCATAAAGACTACTAACCTGTCAGTGAGGACATAGTAATCCCCATAAAGACTACTAACCTGTCAGTGAGGACATAGTAATCCCCATAAAGACTACTAACCTGCCAGTGAGGACATAGTAATCCCCATAAAGACTACTAACCTGTCAGTGAGGACATAATAATCCCATAAAGACTACTAACCTGTCAGTGAGGACATAGTAATCCCCATAAAGACTACTAACCTGTCAGTGAGGACATAGTAATCCCCATAAAGACTACTAACCTGTCAGTGAGGACATAGTAATCCCCATAAAGACTACTAACCTGCCAGTGAGGACATAGTAATCCCCATAAAGACTACTAACCTGTCAGTGAGGACATAGTAATCCCCATAAAGACTACTAACCTGTCAGTGAGGACATAGTAATCCCCATAAAGACTACTAACCTGTCAGTGAGGACATAGTAATCCCCATAAAGACTACTAACCTGTCAGTGAGGACATAGTAATCCCCATAAAGACTACTAACCTGTCAGTGAGGACATAGTAATCCCCATAAAGACTACTAACCTGTCAGTGAGGACATAGTAATCCCATAAAGACTACTAACCTGTCAGTGAGGACATAGTAATCCCCATAAAGACTACTAACCTGTCAGTGAGGACATCAAAGACTACTAACCTGTCAGTGAGGACATAGTAATCCCCATAAAGACTACTAACCTGTCAGTGAGGACATAGTAATCCCATAAAGACTACTAACCTGTCAGTGAGGACATAGTAATCCCCATAAAGACTACTAACCTGTCAGTGAGGACATAGTAATCCCATAAAGACTACTAACCTGCCAGTGAGGACATAGTAATCCCCATAAAGACTACTAACCTGTCAGTGAGGACATAGTAATCCCCATAAAGACTACTAACCTGTCAGCGAGGACATAGTAATCCCCATAAAGACTACTAACCTGTCAGTGAGGACATAAAGACTACTAACCTGTCAGTGAGGACATAGTAATCCCCATAAAGACTACTAACCTGTCAGTGAGGACATAGTAATCCCCATAAAGACTACTAACCTGCCAGTGAGGACATAGTAATCCCCATAAAGACTACTAACCTGTCAGTGAGGACATAGTAATCCCATAAAGACTACTAACCTGTCAGTGAGGACATAGTAATCCCCATAAAGACTACTAACCTGTCAGTGAGGACATAGTAATCCCCATAAAGACTACTAACCTGTCAGTGAGGACATAGTAATCCCATAAAGACTACTAACCTGTCAGTGAGGACATAGTAATCCCCATAAAGACTACTAACCTGTCAGTGAGGACATAGTAATCCCATAAAGACTACTAACCTGTCAGTGAGGACATAGTAATCCCCATAAAGACTACTAACCTGTCAGTGAGGACATAGTAATCCCCATAAAGACTACTAACCTGTCAGTGAGGACATAGTAATCCCCATAAAGACTACTAACCTGTCAGTGAGGACATAGTAATCCCCATAAAGACTACTAACCTGTCAGTGAGGACATAGTAATCCCCATAAAGACTACTAACCTGTCAGTGAGGACATAGTAATCCCCATAAAGACTACTAACCTGTCAGTGAGGACATAGTAATCCCCATAAAGACTACTAACCTGTCAGTGAGGACATAGTAATCCCCATAAAGACTACTAACCTGTCAGTGAGGACATAGTAATCCCCATAAAGACTACTAACCTGTCAGTGAGGACATAGTAATCCCCATAAAGACTACTAACCTGTCAGTGAGGACATAGTAATCCCCATAAAGACTACTAACCTGTCAGTGAGGACATAGTAATCCCATAAAGACTACTAACCTGTCAGTGAGGACATAAAGACTACTAACCTGTCAGTGAGGACATAGTAATCCCCATAAAGACTACTAACCTGCCAGTGAGGACATAGTAATCCCCATAAAGACTACTAACCTGCCAGTGAGGACTTTGGCCAGGAACATGGAGTGGATCCCTTTAGGAGAGCGCTTGGAGAAGTTATGGGAGTAGACGGCCTTGCGGGCGAAGTAGGAGCCTTGTCCGAACATGGTGGCGTGTTTGCCACTGACACGCGGGTCAAAGTTGTGTTTGCAGATGCCCTCCACCACCTCAGTGGAGGTGCCGTGGAACAGGTGACGCTCGCTCAGCATCCTGTCCATCTCCGAGAGACGACGAGACATGTACTCCTTCTTCCTGTCAGGGGGAGAGGAGGGGGTTATGATGTCTTTAGGTCTAGTAATTGAATGTTTACACTTTGAACAGGATACAGTGAAACAGCTTTAAGGTTTTACTCTATAGTCCAGTCTATTTGATTCCCTGTTTCTACCAAGTAGGAAACACTCACACGCACCCACCCACCCACACCACCAACCAACACCTACCCACTACCCACCGTGATTCATCCTCACCTTCTGCCGTATCTATGGCAACCGGATGTATTTAAAAAAAATAATCAAGGAACCACTTCCTGTTCTTCTGAACTCACCTTCACTAGTGGGTTACACTAATGGAGAGAGCGCAGCTCAGTACGTGTTCAGAACACACATACACAGCCCGGGCTTTCTGTCATATTGAAACACAAGGCTAACCAACGTGGGAGCTTAGCTCTTAAAGAAGTTAGATTAGCCTAGTGGTTAGCACACTGCTCTCAATATCCACAACATCAATGACCTCTTTGGCCCCAATTGAAAGCATTCTGGTGCATTCTGGCATCAGAGTCGTTTAGCCTGGAACAGACCCTTTCCAGCACATTCAGAGCCACAGCAGACAGACATCCGGCTTTCCTCTAGGTCTGGTCTAAAGCCAGATCAGACATCCGGCTTTCCCCTAGGTCTGGTCTAAAGCGAGATCAGACATCAGTCTTCCCCCTAGGTCTGGTCTAAAGCGAGATCAGACATCAGTCTTCCCCCTAGGTCTGGTCTAAAGCCAGATCAGACATCCAGCTTTCCCCTAGGTCTGGCCTAAAGCCAGATCAGACATCCAGCTTTCCCCTAGGTCTGGTCTAAAGCCAGCTCAGACATCCAGCTTTCCCCTAGGTCTGGTCTAAAGCCAGATCAGACATCCAGCTTTCCCCTAGGTCTGGCCTAAAGCGAGATCTGTGTAGCAGCCAAGGCACACCAGCCATCTATCTACAGGAACAAATGGGCTCTGATTCAGAAAGTCATAACCAACTAACAACTCTAACTACTAAGTCAACCCTCTCCTTACCTCCACGAGGACACAGGTGAACCTGTGTAATAACGGTATGATAACTCACCTCTTGTATTTCTCCCAGAGGAAGGGGTTCTGGACGCGGAGTATCTTAAGGATGCGGAACTTAGTTTCGGACACCGTCTTGTGGAAGAGGGTGTAGACGGTCCGATAGCTCCGATCGTCACAGGATACCGGAACCTGCAGGAAGTCCTGGCTGGTTGTCATGGGTAACCAGGTCTCTGGGAATACGCTGGGAGTGTTGGTGGAGGACGGAGAGAGAGGGAGAGAAACGGACAGATCCACAGTGGAGGAGGAGGGGGAAAAGGAGGAGAGGCCACCAAGAGTCCTAGAAAAGAGAGGGAGAAACAGTGTTACACAGCATATCTGGGAATACACAGTTGAAGTCGGAAGTTTACGTACACCTTAGCCAAATACATTTAAACTCAGTTTTTCACAATTCCTGACATTTAATCCTAGTAAAAATTCCCTGTTTTCGGTCAGTTAGGATCACCACTTTATTTTAAGAATGTGAAATGTTAGAATAATAGTAGAGAGAATGATTTATTTCAGCTTTTATTTATTTCATCACATTCCCAGTGGGTCAGAAGTTTACATACACTCAATTAGTATTTGGTAGCATTGCCTTTAAATTGTTTAACAAACATTTTGGGTAGCCTTCCACAAGCTTCCCACAATAAGTTGGGTGAATTTTGGCCCATTCCTCCTGACAGAGCTGGTGCAACTGAGTCAGGTTTGTAGGCCTCCTTGCTCGCACACGCTTTTCAGTTCTGACAACAAATTTTCTATAGGATTGAGGTCTGGGCTTTGTGATGGCCACTCCAATACCTTGATTTTGTTGTCCTTCAGCCATTTTGCTACAACTTTGGAAGTATGCTTGGGGTCATTGTCCATTTGGAAGACCCATTTGTGAGCAAGCTTTAACTTCCTGTCTTGAGATTTTGCTTCAATATGTCCACATAATTTTCCTGCCTCATGATGCCATCTATTTTGTGAAGTGCATCAGTCCCTCCTGCAGCAAAACACCTCCACAACATGATGCTGCCACCCCCGTGCTTCATGGTTGGGATGGTGTTCTTGCAAGCCTCCCCCTTTTTCCTTCAAACATAACGATGGTCATTATGGTCAAACCGTTCAATTTTTGTTTCATCAGACCAGAGGACATTTCTCAAAAAAGTATGATCTTTGTCCCCATGTGCAGTTGCAAACCGTAGTCTGGCTTTTTTATGGTGGTTTTGGAGCAGTGGCTTCTTCCGGCCTTTCAGGCCGCTCAGCAAAATGATATAGGACTCGTTTTACTGTGGACAAAGATACTTTTGAATCTGGAAATTGCTCCCAAGGATGAACCAGGCTTGTGGAGGTCTACATTTCTTTTTCGGAGGTCTTGGCTGATTTCTTTTGATTTTCCCATTTCCCTTGACTTTGTTATCCTTAAGCCATTTTGCCACAACTTTGGAAGTATGCTTGGGGTCATTGTCCATTTGGAAGACCCATTTGCGACCAAGCTTCAACTTCTCGACTGATGTCTTGAGATGTTGCTTCAATATATCCACATAATTTTCCTTCCTCATTGTGGCATCTATTTTGTGAAGTGCACCAGACATTTCTCCAAAAAGTACAATCTTTGTCCCCATGTGCAGTTGCAAACCGTAGTCTGGCTTTTTTATGGCGGTTTTGGAGCAGTGGATTCTTCCTTGCTGAGCAGCCTTTCAGGTTATGTCGATATAGAACTCGTTTTACTGAGGATATAGATACTTTTGTACCTGTTTCCTCCAGCTTCTTCACAAGGTCCTTTGCTGTTGTTCTGGGATTGATTTGCACTTTTCGCAGAAGAGAACGTTCATCTCTAGGAGACAGAACGTATCTCCTTCCTGAGCGGTATGACGGCTGTGTGGTCCCATGGTGTTTATACTTGCGTACTATTGTTTGTACAGATGAACGTGGTACCTTCAGGCGTTTGGAAATTGCTCCCAAGGTTGAACCAGACTTGTGGAGGACTACACATTTTTTTCTAAGATCTTGGCTGATTTCTTTTGATTGTCCCATGATGTCAAGCAAAGAGGCACTGAGTTTGAAGGTAGGCCTTGAAATATTTCCACAGGTACATCTCCAATTGACTCAAATGATGTCAATTAGCCTATTAGAAGCTTCTAAAGCCATGACATCATTTTCTGGAATTTTCCAAGCTGTTTAAAGGCACTGTCAACTTAGTGTATGTCAGCTTCTGACTCACTGGAATTGTGATACAGTGAATTATAGGTGAAATAATCTGTCTGTAAACAATTGTTGGAAAAATTGTGTGTCATGACAAAGTAGATGTCCTAACCGACTTGACAAAACTATAGTTTGTTAACAAGAAATATGTGGAGTGGTTGAAAAATGAGTTTTAATGACTCCAACCTAAGTGTATGTAAACTTCCCACTTAAACTGTTCATGGATCCCTTCTAGAATTATAAACCACATCCGGAATCATCCAATGATGTTTTATTTCATAATAACCTATGCTAATGGTGAATAACCAATAAAACTGAAGCTCCACCACATCCTGCATTAGAAACAACACGATCCCTGTCACCGATGATGATGTCATAGTGCTAGAAGCAGGCGACACTCTACTGCAGCAGCAGCCAAGGAGAAGGCTATGAGCTTCTCAGAAATGAGGAGCTGACACAGGATGAGAAAAACACAAAGCAATAGCATATCAGGAGGCTGTCAGAGAACTCACACAGAGAGAAAAGAAAAGCGATGGCCTGTCTGGCATTTTAGTCACTAACTGTAGGATCGCTGTCATGTTATTCTGTCTGGCTCAGACTACATGTCTTAATGGTATTAGCCTTATCTCGGTGTCTGTGTGTGTGTCATTCTCTGTGGCACAGTGACAATTTCTTTCTCTCCCTCCTGTGTCTCATCTTTCATCTCAGTTCTGTCTCGCTCTGTTTGAGTGTCAAGCTGAAATCTGTACCCACAAATCAAATGCTTTATTCCCCATGTGTTCTGAGAAGATCACAGGGAAGAGAGAGAGAATGTGAAATGAAAGAACCAGATAGCACGAGGGAAGAGGGAGAATAAAGAGATGGATAGATGCAGGGAAAGAGGACAACAGATGGAAAGCAAGAAGTGAAACATTGAAGGGAGAATGTGTTTAAGACAAGGTGAACAGACGTACGTACGTGTGTGTGTGTACGCGTGCGTGAGAGAGAGATGTATTTGCCCAAGTGAGAAATAACTTGCAAGCAGATAAAGATCCACAGTGCCAATCAAGCTAATGACTTCCACCTCTGTGCTCAGCAGCACTCACACACACAGGCACGCACACTGAACTCAAAATAAACACAGTAAGATTGCATATGTTTTAATCATATCATGATCAACTGTTTACGGCTAACGCACACACACGACCAGCATGACTGTCTGAGAATGTGATAACTGCAGAAGCTCCTCTCTCTCATGACTCGGTGACCAAAGAAGAAGAGACTCTCTCATCACTTGGTGACTAGAGAAGAGGAGACTCATCACTTGGTGACTAGAGAAGAGGAGACTCATCACATGGTGACTAGAGAAGAGGAGACACATCACATGGTGACTAGAGAAGAGGAGACTCATCACATGGTGACTAGAGAAGAGGAGACTCATCACATGGTGACTAGAGAAGAGGAGACTCATCACTTGGTGACTAGAGAAGAGGAGACTCATCACATGGTGACTAGAGAAGAGGAGACTCATCACATGGTGACTAGAGAAGAGGAGACTCATCACATGGTGACTAGAGAAGAGGAGACTCATCACATGGTGACTAGAGAAGAGGAGACTCATCACATGGTGACTAGAGAAGAGGAGACTCATCACATGGTGACTAGAGAAGAGGAGACTCATCACATGGTGACTAGAGAAGAGGAGACTCATCACATGGTGACTAGAGAAGAGGAGAACAGAACAGTCAAGCAGCAGCCGTAGATGTAAAGAAGGAAACAGATGAAAAAGTCCAGGGGACAAATCCCTTGCTCGCATTCCAACTCCTCAGTCACGTTTCACACTCGTTCAGTCATGCTGCTGCCCCTGTCTGGAAGCCATTTACACCTCTCTTTTTCCCCATTTTCTTTTCCATCCGTTCCCTTTTTCTTCTGTCTCTCCCTCTTCCTTGTTCTCTCTCTTTCTCCTCTATCTCTCTCTTTCCATCTGTTTGTTCCAGGTCTGGTTGGAACAGACCTGGACCAGCACAGTCTAGCTCCCCCAGTAGCAGTAGTACTGGACTGATAGGACTGGCAGGGACAGGGACAGGGCACCACTGTGTTCTGGTAGCTAGATCCATTTGCCACATTACACTAGGGACTGACTGCTACTTCCAGGGAGGACTGACTGACTGACTGCTACTTCCAGGGAGGACTGACTGACTGACTGCTACTTCCAGGGAGGACTGACTGACTGACTGCTACTTCCAGGGAGGACTGACTGACTGACTGACTGCTACTTCCAGGGAGGACTGACTGACTGACTGACTGCTACTTCCAGGGAGGACTGACTGACTGACTGCTACTTCCAGGGAGGACTGACTGACTGACTGCTACTTCCAGGGAGGACTGACTGACTGGCTCTATGGAACACTGTTTCACAGTGACATTAGCTAAGTAAGAGAAGAGAGTGTGGTCACTGTGCTGGCACATCATGTCCAACCACAGTGTGCAGTGCCCTGGTACCATCCATACAAGACAAGTTGTTACGGTAGCAGCAGGCCATGTAAATGTTAACAGGACAGTTCACCTCACAATCACATTTTGTCAGACTTTTTCAACACTCAAGTGGGAGGTTGCTCATGGAGGCTCTCGATAAGAGTGTGTGCTAAATCTAATCGACTATATAAGTGTTATAGTATAGTAGTAATGGACTATATAAGTGTTATAGTATAGTAGTAATGGACTATATAAGTGTTATAGTATAGTAGTAATGGACTATATAAGTGTTATAGTATTGTAGTAATGGACAATATAAGTGTTATAGTATTGTAGTAATGAAGTAGATCTGAAACTAGTATAGTGTTATAGTATTGTAGTAATGGAGTAGATCTGAAACTAGTATAGTGTTATAGTATTGTAGTAATGGAGTAGATCTGAAACTAGTATAGTGTTAGTCCTGTACTCACTGTAGATGTGGCGTGAGGACCATGGAGGACAGGAAGAGGGGTCGTTTCTTGATCTGGCGTCTGAAGCCGAACACGGCGTTCTGCTGGAAGCCCTCTCTGATGTTGAGGATGTACTGGTTCTGTAGGGTGATGAAACGAACCTCCTTCAGACCACGACCACTAGCCTCCTCTATCAGACGCACTACCGGCTGGAGGGAGGGGGCGGGGGAGGGGGGCGGGAGAAAGAGAGGGGAGGGAGGGATCGACGTTTAATTGGAGATATTATTTCTTGTGGTGATTTATTCATCAGGAATAAAAATGTGATTCAAAGTTGTTCCACCTAATATTGTTTAACTAACACTTTTGGCATGAATCTGCTTTAGAAATGAATCTTCTTTAGAAATTAATCTGCTTTAGACAGACAGACAAAGACGGAGAGAGATGGAGAGAGAGAGAGCGGAGAGAGCGAAAGACGGAGAAAGAGAGAGCTCTGTACCATGAGTTGGAACCGGTTCAGGGAACAGAACCGGAATGAAAATGATCTATACTGTTCCGGAACAGAATCGTTATTTTAAAAGCATGGGAACTGGTTAATGAAGTTGTTTTACGTTCCGGGCAATGTTTTCTAAGCAACAAAGCGCCTATGCAAAGTCCTCACTCAGTCCTTACTCAGTCCTCACTCAGAAACCAGCTGAAAATCGTTGCCAGTGTGTGTTTAGGCTACCTGCCCCTCCGCCCTTCAAACCATAGGCTGCTGTACTGACGTTACAAGCATGATTCAGAAATTAGGGAAGAATGGATTCACTTTTTCAATGCTAGTTAAGAATACTATAGTTATCATGTTTCACTTTGGATTTATTAACTACAAAAAGTTAAGACTTGTTTTTATTTTAATTCTTCTGCCGCTCTGCAAACATAAGCTTGTTAGCTATCTAGCGCTGGTCCGTCCAACTCTCGGAAGTTCAAAGTTCCTCCATAGAAACCACTCCTAGGCATAATTCTGTGGGCCTAATTCAGATAATACATGTCATAACAAGATGGTTATATCAAGATGTTCAGAGCTTCTGGATGCCTCCTCCTCCATCCTCTCTCAACACTCATGCCCTATATACTTGTCTGTCCATTATGCATGTAAACAACTAGCTTGCAAGTTGCTCTATCTGCACGGATTGGTGAAGTCATTTAATGAACTAAAATGTAAAAAACCGGTAGATTTCACAGGTTAAAAGAGGAAACAGAAAGGAGGGTTCAAAGGTTAAAAGAGGAAACAGAAAGGAGAGTTCAAAGGTTAAAAGAGGAAACAGAAAGGAGAGTTCAAAGGTTAAAAGAGGAAACAGAAAGGAGGGTTCAAAGGTTAAAAAAGGAAACAGAAAGGAGGGTTCAAAGGTTAAAAAAGGAAACAGAAAGGAGAGTTCACAGGTTAAAATAGGAAACAGAAAGGAGGGTTCACAGGTTAAAAGAGGAAACAGAAAGGAGGGTTCAAAGGTTAAAAGAGGAAACAGAAAGGAGAGTTCAAAGGTTAAAAGAGGAAACAGAAAGGAGAGTTCAAAGGTTAAAAGAGGAAACAGAAAGGAGGGTTCAAAGGTTAAAAGAGGAAACAGAAAGGAACGATATAAATCGATACATTTTTTGGAGTTTGACCGGTTCAGAAATGTATTTTCCTGGTCGGACCAGTGGAACGGAATGAAAATAATCGTGGTTCTGTTCAGAGAAAAACTTTCGGTTCCAACCACTGCTCTGAACACGCACGCATGGACGCACGCACGCACGGACACACGCACACACTCACCTCAGAGTATTCTCTCCAGCCGAAGTTGTCTCTGCAGTAGTATTTCCACACTGTGTGGCAGTTAGGGGTGGGGTTTGTGTTTGGGGGCGGGGCGGCAGGGCTGGAGGGAGTGGTCAACCGTCTGACACGGTCGAACTCCAGGTCACATACACGCATCGTAGTGAAGTCTAAGGAAAACACACGACTCCTAGGAGAGAAGAGAGCACATGGTCAGTACGCCCCACACACACGGCCAATATCACTTGACGGACACATTCATCTTGCAACATCACATAAAACCGGCAGATATCACACACTGCGGTCAACTGTAAATGTGCTATCTAGGTCAAGATCAGCCTTATGTAATGATAGATCATGAGAGAGCGAGAGAGAGAGAGAGATCTGGGGTCTGCTCACAAAATGGGACAAACACCAAATTGAGACTGCATGCAGAATTCTGCAAAAATATCCTCTGTGTACAACGTAAAACACCAAATAATGCATGCAGAGCAGAATAAGGCCGATACCCGCTAAGAATCAAAATCCAGAAAAGAGATGTTAAATTCTACAACCACCTAAAACGAAGCGATTTCCAAACCTTCCATAACAAAGCCATCACCTACAGAGAGATGAACCTAGAGAAGAGTCCCCTAAGCAAGCTGGTCCTGGGGCTCTGTTCACAAACACAAACAGACCCCACAGAGCCCCACACTTGAAAAATGCACCAAAAAAACTGAATTTGAAAACAAATCCAATTTTGATACACTCCCATGTCTACTGGGTGAAATACCACAGTGTGACCTGTTGCCACAAGAAAAGGGTCAGTGGGGGTCAATTCAAGGGGCTTTATTGTATTTACAAACACCATTGTAAATACAACCCATATTTATGTTTATTTATTTTCCCTTTTTTCCCTATTTGCACATCATTATAACACCGTACATATCCATAATATGACATTTGAAATGTCTTTATTCTTTGGAACCTTTTACGAGTGTAATGTTTACTGTTTATTTTTATTGTTTATTTCACATTTCTTTATTATCTATTTCACTTGCTTTAGCAATGTTAACATATGCTTCCCATGCCAATAAATCCCCTTGAATTGAATTGAGAGAGACCTCTGTCTTTGTCTGTGCTAGTCTGGGTCAAATCCTACCGCCCCACCCCCCTACCACCGACCCACTAGCACCCCTCGGGCCCCTGGCAAGCCCTTTTCTGGGTCAGACATGCCCCTTACACATGCATGAGCAATGCATGCAGGCAAACACATAAATATGTCATGCCACACACACACACACACACACACACACACACACACACACACACACACACACACACACACACACACACACACACACACACACACACACACACACACACACACACACACACACACACACACACACACACACACACACACTCGGCTAGCTGTGCTGTGGCTGTGTTAATGGGCTGATTGATCGTGGCTGGGAGACTAATGGAATTTGAGGTTAAAGGAGTCTGGACAGGCAGAGACAGAGAGGTGTGACAAGCTGTGCGTGGACAGTTAAGGCTCCCGCATGCATCCCAGCCGAAACAGTTCGGAAGACTTCGTGCATATATTATGATGACATTTTGTGACGTTGTTTGTTTTGGATTTTGGTGAGGATTTTCTCGGCTGTTCGGGCACACAACATTTCTTCTGGAGGCAAGCCGAAGTTCGGAGCCAAAGTCTAAGCCCCTTCGTCGGTGATTGGTCAACAGTAGGGATTCTTCAATAAAGTCTGTTTTCATGCACATTTTTTTCATTGAGAAATACCTCCCCAAACATCTTAGTTAGATGTAAAATTGCGTGACTAAGATTTCTTCAGCAAAAACGTCAAAATTAATGACAGATTTATTGAGTTGTCTTAGATTCATTCTGACTATTTTGAGGAAGTGTATACTGGCTATGGTGTCTCAAAATGGACAAACAGCACTATTGCCACGTTTTTCAAGCAAAGGTCTTTTAAGGGAGTATGCAGAGCAAACTCAATCGGTTGGGCTAGCCGAGTTCTGCTAGGGGCCAGCCGACCTGAAGCATACTGACGCCTTTGGTGTGTGTTTTGGTGACCTGTGTGGTATGTCTAGCTTACAAGATACATTTTTCTTCACAGCTCAGCTAGCCACTAGACTCTAGTCCACTGTCCAGTACATAGTTCACAGCTCAGCTAGCCACTAGACTCTAGTCCACTGTCCAGTACATAGTTCACAGCTCAGCTAGCCACTAGACTCTAGTCCACTGTCCAGTACATAGTTCACAGCTCAGCTAGCCACTAGACTCTAGTCCACTGTCCAGTACATAGTTCACAGCTCAGCTACCTATGCTAGCCAAAATATCCCATTTTAATTATAAACAAAGAGGCAGAGGAATCATCTGTCAAAATGAATACAAACGCCCCGCAAACACACCATCCTATGCCCAGCTCCAGCTCAACCACACATGACTCTACAGTTCATTGACTCACGACAGCTGAGAGAAGTGAAACACACTTTACCAAAAAAGTGTCAAGTCATAGTTTTACCCAATAAACGAATCAGTCAGCGGTTTTCTGAGACACGCACACACACACAGGCTACATTGCTACACTGTTCTTGAAAACATAGTCGTTGGTTTTTACAGAAACGTGAATACATTTCTCACAGATTGATTACCGTTTCTGTTTACACTAACTAGGAGTGTGGCGGTCCGTGTGAGGAACTGAAATGGGGATCCGCTACTGCTCTCTCGTGCTTCACAACCACCAGCCTGCTGTCACACCGTGACCATAGACAGCCCTTGTTTCTCTATGGTGTAGTAGGTCAGGGTGTGACGAGGAGGTGTTCTAGTTTAAAATGTCTATGTTGGTGTTTTGGTTTGTGTTTGTGCATGTGCACCACGTAGTCACGTTTCGTTGTTCGTTTATTGTTTTGCTGAAGTTTCACTTGATATTAAAGATGTGGAACGCTGCGCCTTGGTCCAGTTCTTACGACGCGCAAGACACCTGCTATCTATCTATTTCTATCATATGGCTAACGCTAAAGACACCTGCTATCTATCTATCTATTTCTATCATATGGCTAACGCTAAAGACACCTGCTATCTATCTATCTATTTCTATCATATGGCTAACGCTAAAGACACCTGCTATCTATCTATCTATTTCTATCATATGGCTAACGCTAAAGACACCTGCTATCTATCTATCTATTTCTATCATATGGCTAACGCTAAAGACACCTGCTATCTATCTATCTATTTCTATCATATGGCTAACGCTAAAGACACCTGCTATCTATCTATCTATTTCTATCATATGGCTAACGCTAAAGACACCTGCTATCTATCTATCTATTTCTATCATATGGCTAACGCTAAAGACACCTGCTATCTATCTATCTATTTCTATCATATGGCTAACGCTAAAGACACCTGCTATCTATCTATCTATTTCTATCATATGGCTAACGCTAAAGACACCTGCTATCTATCTATCTATTTCTATCATATGGCTAACGCTAAAGACACCTGCTATCTATCTATTTCTATCATATGGCTAACGCTAAAGACACCTGCTATCTATCTATTTCTATCATATGGCTAACGCTAAAGACACCTGCTATCTATCTATTTCTATCATATGGCTAACGCTAAAGACACCTGCTATCTATCTATTTCTATCATATGGCTAACGCTAAAGACACCTGCTATCTATCTATTTCTATCATATGGCTAACGCTAAAGACACCTGCTATCTATCTATTTCTATCATATGGCTAACGCTAAAGACACCTGCTATCTATCTATTTCTATCATATGGCTAACGCTAAAGACACCTGCTATCTATCTATTTCTATCTTATGGCTAACGCTAAAGACACCTGCTATCTATCTATTTCTATCATATGGCTAACGCTAAAGACACCTGCTATCTATCTATTTCTATCATATGGGTAACGCTAAAGTCATTTTAGGTTCTGGTAAAGAATAAACGCTTTTGTTCACTTTGCAAGAACAAAATTGTTCGTTAACAAAAAGAGTTGTCACAGGTATTTTGGAAAAGAATAAAACATTTAAAAAAATGATTGGACCAGCAACATACATGATAATACATAACTAATGAGAGGTGAGAGAAGGCATCAGGAAAGGAGGAAGAGGAACAGAAAGAGGATGAAGAAAAATACAGAGAGAGAACAGGAACAGGCTGCATTGTCAAAGTAGAGTATGTTCCATTCTCTCTGTTCTCTCCTCTTCTGTTCCGCTCCCTCGGTTCTTTCACTCTCTGTCTTCCCTCATTCGACTCCTCTCTTCTTTCTCTCAGAAGTGTCTCTGCCTGCAACACAACATTAACAAGGGAGCATGGCCGTCTGGCAGGGCTGTGTGTTTTTTAGGCTTGGGCAGTATACAGATGTGTTCATAGCGTCATACCGTCCTCGTCTCAACCCTGGATTTACGGTATTACCGGCATAGCACACAAGGGGGCGATAAAACGCAAGAAAAGCCCATTGGGCCTCTATTACCAGAATGCTAACAAAATTTGCACAAACTAATAGCAAAATCACAGATGCTGTTCGCTAAATGCTAACGAGCAAAAACGAACAAACTAATTGCAAAGAAAGGCAAATCCAGCTCAAAGTTATACAAGCATAGCTAGTATTTCATTTTCGGTGAGTGTGGACATTTACAAGCGAAAGTGAACAAGAGAAATTGTGCAAAAGAACAAAGTTGTGATCCATGCTTTTCGGGAAGGAACAGCAGCATGTGTACACGGACCAGATGGGAGAAGAACAGAGGACAAAAGAACACACTAGCAGGAAGCACAGGGAGAAAAATGTCCGCTGTACAGAACTCATCCAGAGCTCTTTGACTTCTGGCAGAAAGCCATTATAAGATATTTGATGGCAAACATTTAGTAGTGAATTGTAGACAAGTTTAAAAACTCTTTTAACTTCATTACCTCGTGAGCCACACAACAGAGACTCGTACTTAGATATAGAACGTTATGGAATGCTGATATTAACTTACACATTTGCTACAAATATTAACATTTATTGAAGAATAAATCGTTTTGACAATATAAAAAAACTTTTTTTCCAAATAGTCCAGTATACACTATACCGCCCAAGACTAGTTTGTGGACATCTTTGCTTATGTTCTCTCTGTATTGTTGGGAAGGGCCCGTCATTAAGCATTTCATGTTGGTCTACACCTGTTGTTTACCAAGCATGTGACAAATAAAATAGGATTTGATTGAACTATACTTGTGGGGACTAGAAGTCATTTTGCCAGTCCCCACAAGGGAAAAAAAAATTCTAGAGGGTTTCGGGTTGGAATTGGTGTTTTGGGGTTAAGGTTAGGTAAAATAAGATTTTTAGTAAAACAATAGTCATGAGCAATGTGTGAACTGTCACATTTATGAGCAGAATGGAACTACAGCCAATCACGCTACACTCCATCTCACCACAAACACACACGACCTTCAAATAGAACACCCATCTCATTCCAGACATCACACTACCCTTCACTACAGAGCCTCCTCCTTCTGATTATATAACACACCTAGAGCAGTTACAAGCTGAAAACAACGGCTTATAACAAGTTAATTACAATATACCATATATATACACATATACACACACACTCCTCCTCTGTCTCCCTCCAGCCCTTCCCCTCTGTCTCGCTCCAGTCCTTCTCCTCTCTCTCTCCTCCTCTGTCTCGCTCCAGTCCTTCTCCTCTCTCTCTCCTCCTCTGTCTCACTCCAGTCCTTCTCCTCTCCCTCTCCTCCGTCTCCCTCCAGCCCTTCCCCTCTGTCTCGCTCCAGTCCTTCTCCTCTCTCTCTCCTCCTCTGTCTCCCTCCAGCCCTTCCCCCCCTCTCTCTCTCTCCTCCGTCTCCCTCCAGCCCTTCCCCCCCTCTCTCTCTCTCCTCCTGTCTCCCTCCAGCCCTTCCCCCCCTCTCTCTCTCTCTCTCTCTCCTCCTCTGTCTCCCTCCAGCCCTTCCCCCCTCTCTCTCTCTCTCTCCTCCTCTGTCTCTCTCCAGCCCTTCCCCCTCTGTCTCCCCCCAGCCCTTCCCCCCTCTCTCTCTCTCTCCTCCTCTGTCTCCCTCCAGCCCTCCCCCCCTCTCTCTCTCCTCCGTCTCCCTCCAGCCCTCGCCCTCTCTCTCTGGGCCAGATACGTAGCTTCATTCTAAAAATAAAATTCCCCTGGATAAATTAAGTGCACAGAGTGAGTCTGGGAGTTCATTAAGAGAGCCAATCAAATGCCAGACACAGTCCAAAGACACACCCCTCTTTGGAAGAGACAGCACTCAAAGGCTGGCTTAAAATTTGGGCTTTCCAGAGGTGCAAAGACACACTCTCACTGAACAGTCTCACTCCCCCCCCCCCCCCCCCCCCCCCCACACACACACACACACACACACACACACACACACACACACACACACACACACACACACACACACACACACACACACACACACACACACACACACACACAGTTCCACCTCAAATTCATTTCAGGTCATACCCTGAGAACAGTGAGAGTGGCTGAGAACTGTTTGTTCATTTGAGAAGACTAAAAAGTAATTTAGCCCTGGGGTGAGAGAAGAACAGAATGCGTGAGAGAGATGGGGTTGAAAAGAGGAGTGTGGACAGAGAGGAGTGTGAGAAAAGAGATGGAGGGAGGTAGGTACAGAGTGAGTAGGAGGAGTTTGATTCAGTTGGATCTGTGACATCTTGGAGGTCATGGTTACACCACCCTTTGATGTCCCAACAGACCAATCACAGAGCAGTACTGGAATCACCACGGTAACAGGGGCAACGCCTGGCCAACTATGGGGATGCTTTATTGTCAGTGAAACTATTAGGTCACACACACACACACACGCTCACACGCGCTCACACGCACACGATACACAGACTTCCTTGAATGCAGGGAACAGTCAACTGAAGTTTTGGATTGACACAGACAGACACCTACACCCACGACAGACAGACACCCACGACAGACAGACACCCACGACAGACAGACACCCACGACAGACAGACACCCACGACAGACAGACAACCACGACAGACAGACACCTACACCCACGACAGACAGACACCGTAGTTGAAATGACGGATGTGATGAGTTCAAGCCTGGAGTGTGTTTCAAATAAAGAGGAGGGGGGGGGGCTGATAATTATCCCCCCCTTCAGGACTCTGTCACACACACCTCAGGGACAGCTTGGGTTTGTGATCTCTGGGAGTGTGAGGAGACAAAGAGACAGAGGGTGGCTTTTAGATCCAGCCCTAAACCCTCTCTCACCCACAGACATCAGCACAATTTAAGGCAGCTCACACTCGCCTGTACACACCCCAGGACTTTCTGACGGTCACACCTGCATGCCCGCATCAGTCACGCTCCCAGGAGTGTCACGGACTAGAACCAGATAAATTCACACGCAGTCACACACACACACAAGCCAGTGAACCGACCCTACTGAGGTCGATGCCCCAGAAGTCACACCATGACAGACATACCCTAGTGACACATACAAGAAGCCACTTCGGTGAGGAGGACAAGGCGTACACACTGGGTCATCCTCACATAACAGATTAAACGCTGTTCCTTCTCCTGTATTTGGTTCAGTTTCCCAGAAGCCACAACACACTTCACTTCCCTCCATCACCCAGTTTGTGGGGAGAGGTTGATGAATGGTAACATTTCAGAGGGGCAGGGTGAGGATAGGGAGAGAGAAAACAAGAGATGCTGGAGGAATAGGAGAGGAAATTGCTTCAGAATAGGCGTACGGAAGCCTGCAGGCACGAACACTCACAGGCCACAAAGAAAGAAAGAGAGAAAGAGAGAGAGAGAGAGAGAGTTAAAGGTAGAGGCTGAGTAATGGAAGGCAGGGCAACCCAGACCTCGCCCCAGTGAATCACTTCATAGGCAGTCTGACACGTTATCTCCTCACACACACACGTACACACACAAGTAGCACACACCACACACACGCAAGGAAGCACACACACACACGCAAGGAAACATTCACACACACGCAAGGAAACATTCACACACACGCAAGGAAGCACACACACACAAGGAAACATTCACACACACACACACACACGCAAGGAAACATTCACACACACAAGGAAACAGTCACACACACGCACAAAGGTACACACACACACACACAGGTCAGGCTACACATTGTGTGAGAAATTATATTTTCTGACAAACAATGGCACACAGACACACACACAGCACACAGACACGAACACAGCACACAGACACGAACACAGCACACAGACACGAACACAGCACACAGACACGAACACAGCACACAGACACGAACACAGCACACAGACACGCACACAGACACGAACACAGCACACAGACACGAACACAGCACACAGACACGAACACAGCACACAGACACGAACACAGCACACAGACACGAACACAGCACACAGCACACAGACACGAACACAGCACACAGACACGAACACAGCACACACGAACACAGCACACAGCACACAGACACACTGGCAGTTGTGCAGATGGACAGAAGCAAATCACACACCCCTTGGTGTCAGGTCACTCTGTCCTTGGTGCTCAGTGACTCTGTGTCAGTTAATGACGTGTGAACCATTTACTGCCTGTCCAACAAAAGGCTCTCACACACACACACACACACACACACACACACATCAAATATTCCTGTCACGGGGATGAGGGTAAAAAGCAAATCATGTGTTAAGTGATGACTATTCCGTTCCTCTCTCTATGTAACTGTAGCTGGCTTGAGGAATCCTGAGAGAAGAGGATGAGTGTTGAGTCCTTCCTTCCTGGGTATTTGGATGAGGATTAACCTATAGTCTCATACCGCCATGACAGACCCCCCCCCCCCCCCCAACCATATCAAAAACGCCTCTCTGCAGTTTGTCTGAACTCAAATCCAAACCAAAAAAAGTCATTCTCCAGTGTCACTTTGTTTAGATGTTGACATCCAGTGTCCTGGATAAGATGATGCCTCTTTTTCAGAATGAGAACGAGTTAACAATTCCTTATATAAATGTGTATTTTTATGCTCAATGTACATTTATAAAAACACAGACTAGACAGCTAGCATTTAAAATCTGTGGCGGTATGTGGTACCTACCATGCTGCGCGTGACTGAAACTGACCAGAACATTTTCCACAATCGTATTCCTTGATACTCCCATTTTAGAAGGGTCTCTGCTGTACATTTGGAGAGTTGTGACATAAAAAACAAGGGGTATCATTAGAAAGGATATTCAGGATGTTGGAAATGAGGTCCTTTATCTACTTCCCCAGTCAGATGAACTCATGGATACCATTGTTATGTCTGTGTCCAGTATGAAGGAAGTTAAGCGGTAGTTTCGCGGGCAAATGCTAACTAGCGTTAGCGCAATGACAAAGTCAATCAATCACATATATTTATATAGCCCTTCTTACATCAGCTGATATATCAAAATGCTGTACAGAAGCCCTGCCTAAAACCCCAAACAGCAAGTAATGCAGGTGTAGAAGCACGGTGGCTAGGAAAAACTCCCTAGAAAGGCCAGAACCTAGGAAGAAACCTAGAGAGGAACCAGGCTCTGAGGGGTGGCCAGTCCTCTTCTGGCTGTGCCGGGTGGAGATGAAAGTAAACCTAGAGAGGAACCAGGCTCTGAGGGGTGGCCAGTCCTCTTCTGGCTGTGCCGGGTGGAGATGAAAGTAAACCTAGAGAGGAACCAGGCTCTGAGGGGTGGCCAGTCCTCTTCTGGCTGTGCCGGGTGGAGATGAAAGTAATGAACAAGCATTCTTGGCAGTATCCCTTTAAGTGTTCCTCTATTATATCAGACACACAGAGAGATCGGACTGCTGATGGGTCACTGTCACAGTACGAGGAACATACGATGCCCCTGCTGTGTACTGACTTGGTACCGACAAACTGGCCATTTCTACTTGTAGAATCATAATGCTCGTCAACGGCCCAGTAACATGACTGAGACAATTACAGGGCACGAACCTCGACGCTGGGGAGCCGACAGAAGTCACAATGAAAAGATGTCACTTTTCCTGGTGTAAACCACTTCCTCTTGCGTCACAATTGTTATAACTAAAACTACTAAACATAAATTCAAATGAATTTGATATGTTGCCCAGCCCTAATGGAGGAGGTGAGATGAGGAAGAGAGCTGAGTGGACACTTTTACAGCCCAACCTCTGGCCACTCGTCCTGCATCACACGCACTGACTGACAGACAGACAGTCTCAAATCATTCACATGATGTAT
The DNA here is from genome assembly GCF_965601325.2 of Salmo salar. Taxonomy (NCBI): domain Eukaryota; kingdom Metazoa; phylum Chordata; class Actinopteri; order Salmoniformes; family Salmonidae; genus Salmo; species Salmo salar. Next base: position 85,658,665 of record NC_138310.1, read on the forward strand.
AGGACATAGAAACATGTTGAGCTGGTAAACACAGGCAGAAGGAATTATTAACTCCCTCTCCCATGTTCACAGTCACACACATGCCCTCTCTCACACCAGACAGGTCACCAGCGATACAAGTCATTATTCGACGTCCATCCATGTCTGAGGACGTCGGGAGATGACGTGGAAACCGGCTACTAAGGAGCAACAACGTGCGGTGTTACCTTCAAGATGGTTTCAGTTCTGCTCGGGCGTTGTGGACGGGATAGCGGATGGCTGTGGTTCAAAAGTTTGCATGTTCGAATCCAGCGACAGGAAGTTGTTTTTTATATTTTTGTCTTTAGCTATTGCAAACCTTAACCCCTAACCATTCAGAGTTGATGCCTAAACTTAACCATTCAGAGTCAATGCCTAAACCTCGAGATTTGGCATGTGAGAAACATGGACGAACGTTTAATTCTCACGTGAGACTGTGAGAGCTTGTTCCTTACACACACACACACACACACACACACACACACACACACACACACACCACACACACACACACACACACACACACACACACCAGCGGCTGCCAAATAAGTCTGTTGCCATGTTGACGGCCTGGCTTGTTTTGTCCTCTGCTGCTCTTCAGATAACAGCTGTTATCAACTGCATTCAGTTACTATGGCAACACAACATCACCCAGGGTGTGTGTGTGTTTATTGGGGGGGGGGGGGAGATCTTCCAGATCCACATCTGATAGACTCTGGGAAATTAAGTACCGTTTTACTTGCTTAAATGTGAATTAAAATTCTGAGCATGTGAGGACCATGCCGGGAGCGTATTGGAGGCCGTTGTTTGAAATTGGATGGTCTAACACTTCACAAAAGTAAGCAATAACGAAGAAAACAAAAACCCTTTAAAAAGACTAATAGGAAGTATTTGAAACTTAAATACAAGTCCTACAGCCTGTCTATATACTGACTGTTACAATGTCTACTTTGGTTTTCTGAGCGAATGTAAGAAAAAAATATATAAATAAATTTAAAAAACAATTTTTTAAATGCATGAAATGAAATGTATGCATTCACTACTGTAAGTCGCTCTGGATAAGAGCATCTGCTAAATGACAAAAATGTAAAAAATGTAAAAGGTTTCTTTTAAAACCTGTTGGGGCTAGGGGGCAGTATTTCCACGGCCGGATAAAAAACGTACCCGATTTAACCTGTTGGGTCTAGGGGGCAGCATTTGCACGTCTGGATAAAAAAAATGTACCCGATTTAATCTGGTTACTAATCCTACCCAGTAACTAGAATATGCATATACTTATTATATATGGATAGAAAACACTCTAAAGTTTCCAAAACTGTTTGAATGGTGTCTGTGAGTATAACAGAACTCATTTGGCAGGCAAAACCCTGAGACATTTTCTGACAGGAAGTGGATACCTGATGTGTTGTATTGACTTTAAACCTATCCCATTGAAAAACACAGGGGTTTAGGAATATTTTGGCACTTCCTATTGCTTCCACTAGATGTCACCAGCCTTTACAAAGTGTTTTGAGTCTTCTGGAGGGAGATCTGACCGAACAAGAGCCATGGAACGATGATGGCCCATTAGACACCTTGCGCGCGAGTTCATGTTGGGTACCCTCGTTCCAATACGTTATAAAAGAGTATGCATTCGTCCACCTTGAATATTATTCATGTTCTGGTTAAAAAAGGCCCTAATGATTTATGCTATACAACGTTTGACATGTTTGAACGAACGGAAATATATTTTTTCCCCTCGTTCATGACGAGAAGTCCGGCTGGCTTACATCATGTGCTAACGAGACGGAGATTTTTGGACATAAATGATGAGCTTTTTTGAACAAAACTACATTCGTTATGGACCTGTGATACCTGGAAGTGACATCTGATGAAGAGAATCAAAGGTAATGGATTATTTACATAGTATTTTCGATTTTAGATCTCCCCAACATGACGTCTAGTCTGTATCGCAACGCGTATTTTTCTGGGCGCAGTGCTCAGATTATTGCAAAGTGTGATTTCCCAGTAAGGTTATTTTTAAATCTGGCAAGTTGATTGCGTTCAAGAGATGTAAATCTATAATTCTTTAAATGACAATATAATATTTTACCAATGTTTTCTAATTTTAATTATTTAATTTGTTACGCTGACTTGACTGCCGGTTATTGGAGGGAAACGATTTCCTCAACATCAATGCCATAGTAAAACGCTGTTTTTGGATATAAATATGAACTTGATAGAACTAAAAATGCATGCATTGTCTAACATAATGTCCTAGGAGTGTCATCTGATGGAGATTGTAAAAGGTTAGTGCATCATTTTAGCTGGTTTTATGGTTTTGGTGACCCTGTCTTTGACTTGACAAAACATTACACACAACTCTTGTAAATGTACTGTCCTAACATACTCTAAATTTATGCTTTCGCCATAAAACCTTTTTGAAATCGTAAAACGTGGTTAGATTAAGGAGATGTTTATCTTTCAAATGGTGTAAAATAGTTGTATTTTTGAAAAATTTGAATTTTGACATTTATTTGGATTCAAATTTGCCGCTCTTGAAATGCACCTGCTGTTGATGGAGTGCACCACGGGTGGCACGCTAGCGTCCCACCTAGCCCCAAGAGGTTAAACTGGTTACTACTCTTGCCCAGAAACGAGAATATGCATATAATTAGTAGATTTCGATGGAAAACACTCTAAAGTTTCTAAAACTGTTTGAATGGTGTCTGTGAGTATACCAGAACTCATATGGCAGGCCAGAACCTGAGAAGATTCCATACAGGAAGTGCCCTGTCTGACAATTTGTTGTCCTTCTGTTGCATCTCTATCGAAAATAAAGCATCTGTGCTGTAACGTGACACTTTCTAAGGCTCCCATTGGCTCTCTAAAGCCGCCAGAAAGGGGAATGGGGTGTCTGCTGTCTCTGGGCAAAGTACAACAGCTCTGTTTGTGAGTGGTCAGCCTGGGGACAGTGAGACTGAGATGCGCTTTCACGCGAATTCTCAATTTTTTTCTTTCAGCCTTTGAATGAATACAACGTTGCCCGGTTGGAATATTATCGCTATTTTACGAGAAAAATAGTATAACAATTTATTTTAAACAGCATTTGACATGCTTCTAAGTACGGTAATGTAATATTTTGATTTTTTTTTTGTCACGGAATGCGCTCGCGCGTCACACTTCGGATAGTGACCTGAACGCACGAACAAAACAGAGCTATTTGAATATAACTATGGATTATTATTTTTCTAATAGTAATTCTGAGTTTAGTGAGTCTCAAACTTGGTGGGTGTCAAAATAGCTAGCCGTAATGGCCGAGCTATGTACTCAGAATATTGCAAAATGTGCTTTCGCCGAAAAGCTATTTTAAAATCTGACACCGCGATTGCATAAAGGAGTTCAGAATCTATAATTCTTAAAATAATTGTTATGTATTTTGTGAACGTTTATCATGAGTAATTTAGTAAATTCACCGGACGTTTTCGGTGGGTATGCTAGTTCTGAACATCACATGCTAATGTAAAAAGCTGTTTTTTGAGATAAATATGAACTTGATTGAACAAAACATGCATGTATTGTATAACATAATGTCCTAGGAGTCTCATCTGATGAAGATCATCAAAGGTTAGTGCTGCATTTAGCTGTGGTTTTGGTTTTTGTGACATACATGCTTGCTTTGAAAATGGCTGTGTGATTATTTTTGGCAGGGTACTCTCCTGACATAATCTAATGTTTTGCTTTCGCTGTAAAGCCTTTTTGAAATCGGACAATGTGGTTAGATTAACGAGAGTCTTGTCTTTAAAATGTTGTAAAATAGTCATATGTTTGAGAAATTGAAGTTATAGCATTTTTGAGGTATTTGTATTTTGCGCCAGGCGATTCCACTGGCTGTTGACTAGGGTGGGACCTAGCCCAGGGAAGTTAACTGTGTTTACTAGTCTGGTGCACAGCCACTCTCTAGGTGATTACACTGGTACACAGCCACTCTCTAGGTGATTACACTGGTACACAGTCACTCTCTAGGTGATTACACTGGTACACAGTCACTCTCTAGGTAATTACACTGGTACACAGCCACTCTATAGGTGATTACACTGGTACACAGCCACTCTCTAGGTGATTACACTGGTACACAGCCACTCTCTAGGTGATTACACTGGTACACAGCCACTCTCTAGGTGATTACACTGGTACACAGCCACTCTCTAGGTGATTACACTGGTACACAGCCACTCTCTAGGTGATTACACTGGTACACAGCCACTCTCTAGGTGATTACACTGGTACACAGCCACTCTCTAGGTGATTACACTGGTACACAGCCTCTCTCTAGGTGATTACACTGGTACACAGCCACTCTCTAGGTGATTACACTGGTACACAGTCACTCTCTAGGTGATTACACTGGTACACAGCCTCTCTCTAGGTGATTACACTGGTACACAGCCACTCTAGGTGATTACACTGGTACACAGCCACTCTCTAGGTGATTACACTGGTACACAGCCACTCTCTAGGTGATTACACTGGTACACGGTCATTGTATAGGTGATTACACTGGTAGTTACTGTGGTATTTTGGCTCTGTATACAGACTGGCCATTTATAATGTTTGGAAACTGACAGTAGTATACTAAGCTGCTATCACCAGCACCTAATACAGTAACTTTAGACCCATGTGAGTGTGTTGCATATTCAAATAAGAGCTTGACTTCATTTGGGTTCTCATGGACAGGTGCATATCCTGTGGGTGGGAAGGTTTGCATGTAGTTTCACTTTAAAACCTAAAATCAACAACACACACAGTCACACACAGAGACACATAAACGAACCCCTCAGTTCCCTGAATAACTTGTGAGGTGTGTGTGGTGACATAGCTAACTGTGTCATTGTGTGAATGTGGGGTGTATAGCTTGAATCAGAGCACACTTTGTATGCCTGTCTGCTAGTGCGTGCCAAGTGCTTGTGTGTGTTTGTGCGTGCGTATGTGTGCGTGTGTGTTCGTGAGAGAGACTGCCAGTGCGTGTGTGTCAGTGACCGCACCAGGCAGCAGTAGGTCATGCAAGTTCCCAGCTCTAAGCTGCCATGGGTACAGCACTTCCTGGTTTGAGCTGTTTCAACCAATGAGAAGGCTTGGTTTGGGAGCAGAAAGAGCACACACACTATTGCAGGAACTCAACGTGCCATAAGAATGACACCCAAATAAGAACTGAGATAGGGGAAGTCGGGAACCAAAACGACTCAGTTAACCATTACAACACACACACCTACTGAAACTGAGATATCAAACACCATACCTTTCTCATATCAAAGCACCCCTGTCTTAAAAGTGTAAATACAATCTCAGCTCTATTAGGCTACATTCATATAGAACATAAACCAGGAGGAACCACTGTAACTAAATAAAAGCACTTACTGAAACTTGAGCCTGACTTGTTCATTGTCCGGATTGCAATAAAGCCTCTCCAACTGATCCTGTGAATCATCCGCAACGCTTTGCCAGCTTTCAGTATCACTCCTGCAGATCTGCCAGTGGTAGGGCAGCACAGTATGGTGGTAAGCGCAGTCACTCCCGTACACACACAACCCCTGCAGGAAATCCACGCAGATGGAAACCGAGTCGGCTTGGTGCGTGTGATACTGGAGCTGGGTTAGCAGATCAAAAACTAGGTCCAGGGAGGCCTCTTCGCTTTTATCCTGAAATATCTCGCCTTTGTCAGCCTGAAGACTGGTTTTTTTTTTACTGTCTTTAATGGTGAGGCAATTTGCCCCCCGCAAGGCTTTAGAAGCAAATAGGTCAATCATCGTGTTGCCCACCTGGCATGGAGGGGATACTAGAGCGGTATCAGGTGTGGGGGGCACCGCCGCCACATCGCGCGCCCGGGGGTGAAGTTTGAGCTGGAATCTGCGCTCGTTAGAGTCCATTGTCACGCGCTGGAGATCTACCGGCACCTTGGTTACCCCCCCTTCTGTCTCCTCCAACTCGGCGGCGGCGTCCGCCATTTCCGTGTCACCGGTAATCATAGCCGTTACACCGGTAGCTGACGATTCTTTCCGGCACACAGGCCCACCAATCCGTGCCTGTTTGACCACCACAGCAGTGCACAGGTTCCCAGCTGTCCTTGGCGGAGGGTTCCTGGGGACAAACACTCCGTCTCCGGTAACAAGAGCATCCGTACTCAGTAATGTGGTCAAGATTGGGTCCTGAAGCGCACGGAGGCATTTTGAGTCCAGTTTCCTCTGTCCGTGTTTCTTTTTGAAATAGGGCTTCACTAACGGGATTTTATTGCTAAGTCTAATAGATTGTTCCGTGAATTCCCGGTCCCCTAAACTCATATCCAGAGGTATTCCCGTTCCACCGCCAAGGACCTTGTCGGTTGAGTCTGTCGGTTTCTGTAGAATATGCAAAGCTTTATCCATGGTCACCAGGGGCACTCCTAAAACCCGACAGTCCTGAAAGATAGATAGAGAAATGATAAGAGAGACAGACAGTGTGTGAGAGAAATAAGCATAGATGGAAAATAATACCTAAAATGTATGCCTCATAGGTTTCCAAGGTCCTGGCTATGTGTCATTAGATCAACTGTTAGTCAGCCCCTTGACAGAGTCAATAACCATTGCATTTTACTGGGTGTAAAACAATATGCGTAATCTTGGAAAACCCATCGTTTACTTTCCTGGGTAATGTTAAACTGATAAAATTGGTGAAACAGAAACTCATTATGTTTACCATTGAAAACTCTTCAAACTAGAAGATTGAATAGATAGGGAAAAGTCTCCCAAACTTAGAAACAGTTTTATTATATTATTTTCCTGTCAATGACGAGCGTCATGATGCAATTACAGTGCGTATAAGCTACTGTACAGCGCGATACAATCATTGTCGCACGATAACAAAACGTTCCCGAGAGAGTATGTTGATCACCGGAGGTAGATATACGGGGTCTACGGTATACGTGCCAGGTACAAATCGCTGCTCGAGCAAGTTTGCACGTAGGCCTACAGATACACACAGAGACGAGGGGGACTGCGTCGAACAGCACAAAGACTCGATGCTGACACTGCATTTTCCAATTGTAACGCACATCAAAAAGCCTACATCTATATAAATCGTATAGGTCCTAGCCTACGATGTTAATACCCGCATTTCGGTAGGTTTTATCCGCGAAAACACGGTGGATGTTAGAGATGAACTACACTAAAGCCGATCTACAGAACGTAGTAGACTGCTATATCATTTATAAAATGTAAAAATTCCCTTCCAGCAACCATGAAGATCTGGTGCGCTGCGCAAAAGAACTAGGCTACAATATAGTCGATCTCCAACACATACTGCTGCATAGACGTCCCGGCTTGGTGATTTATTATAGCGTTGCTTTCACAGAGCCCGTTTAGAATACAAAGCGTCCAGACACACACGTATCATATTCCTACCTGCGTAAAATCCGTTCAATCTCTTCTGTGAAATTGTCTCCTTCGCCACTTAATCCCTGTCCGGTCATGAATGTAGCGATATGTCGATCTGCGTTTGGGCTGCTGGTCCGGGGCTGGGGCAATGCGTGACAAAAGCCGCTGTTCGTCGTTCTGCACTGAGCTCAATTCCGCCAACTCCCGTGTTGGATAGAGGCAACTCGCAGCTGTTGCAAGGAACGCTCAGCCACTCACCGCGCTCCTCACCCGGTCGAGGGATGGGATTTGGCATCAAAGGAGAAGAGAGAGAGAGAGGAGGAAAAAACGAAACTGGTGTGTCATAGGGGGAGGAAAAGCAGGAAGTTGTGCTGTGTTCGTCAGGCGCCTGACCAGTAGTAGAAATATGTCTACTAAGTGCAGGGAGTTGGGTGGTCTCCCCCCTCCTTGTTTTTGTGATACTGACTGACTGGAAAGGTTTCTGGTTGTTAGCATATTCAAACAGCATTTCCAGTAGACCTACAGGACGAAGGGGATTATGGTAGGACAAACACACGCAGTAAATAGGCCTGTGACAGGACACAGAGTCAGAGGCATCAAGCCAGTAGGGGGGACGTGCCCCCTCAGATTTGTCCTGTTTAAAAAAAAATAACTATGAAACGAACTATCTTTTTTCTTCTTCTGTAATACTACTAGCTACCTAGCAACGTTATGAAGTAGGCTTTAGCTAGCCCAGATAGTTTCCCAATCTCCCAACCTCATAACTAACTACCCAGAATACATTTCAGGCTATTAATGAAGTTAGAGTAGCTATCTTGCCTAACTATTTTAGCAGGCATGCATGATGGCAAGGTCAATAGACTTTAGAAAATCAAGAAATTACTAAATGTACTGAATAAGTTACATTACTTTCAATCTTTTACTTAGATTTGAGCAGAGATACAGAGAAGCATATTTAGTTTATTTAACAATATAACCACCAATCAGGAGGATACAGACATCTGAAGAGATATACTTAGATATGCAAAACTAGAAACATATTTTTTTTACATAGAAATAAGCATAATATTTATGGCTCTAGATTACAGGGGAAAAAAGCTGTTTCAGTTGCTTGAAAAATGCTACATTTTAGCTCCCTCTCCAGACCAACCCCAAACCATATTCACATACTTAGTGCCCCTACACAGTCACCATGATCCTACCGAAACCTACAGGTTGCCTATAGAAGTATTACACAGAAATACAATAATAGCCTAATAGGTAAAACATTGGTTGTTTATCTATGTAACACACGTTCAGATGTAAGTCTATAGGCCAGTAAAGCAGTAGATGTCTGTAGGCCTATGGCCTTTTATCTACACAATCAATGTTTTATCATGTGGAAGTCTCGTGTCCATTGATGGCTGAACTTCCTGGACTGTGCCGTGGTAATGATGGGATGTGATCGTTTGCACCCCAGTGCCCTAGTAAACATAAATGACAAAGGGCGAAAGGGCAATCCTGGCTTTGATGCTTGCCACATATTTAAAAAAATGTGAACCTTGTTTACTCCAAACGCCACACACACGCCACAGCTTAACTCCTCCCCCCTTCCACACACATACTACAGACACACGCTATGTCTGTCCCTCTCTCTCTCTGTCTGTCTCTCTTGCTGTCTCTGTCTGTCTGTCCGTCCGACCGTCTGTCTCGCTCTCTCTCTCTCACACACACACACACACACTACACACACACTTCAGACTGGAATTCATCGACCTTGCACTTAACAGGGCAACAATTAACAGAGCGTGTAAAACAACCGCCCAGATAAACGATGCCTTCAATGCTTTCAACAGATTCCATAATACATAAATTACAGCTCTGTCTCAACTTTTAACTGCGTGGAGCTGACGCAGGTAAATGATTGGCTGGTTACACACCTAGGCATGCACGTTTCCAGCATTCCACCCAAACCAACATGCGTAACCTCCCATTGTTCATGTTCTGACATGTCTATATGAGGCTTAAAAAAAGAACATGCAGATATGATTTCTATATAGACAGCCTACACATCTGACATACCAGGTGTTCCCTTTCATGGGCAGGTCTGGGATCATCTAACTCCCACCCAACATGCATTTTTACATATACAGTGCTTTCAGAAAGTACATTTTAGTCATTTAGCAGACACTCTTATCCAGAGCAACTTACAACTGCATTTCATGATTTTGTAATTTTTTTTGTACTGGCCCCCCATGGGAATTGAACCCAGAACCCCGGTGTTGCACACACCATGCTGGCATTGCAAACACCATGATCTACCAACTGAGCCACAGGGAAGGCCTATTCAGACCTCTTGATTTTTTTCCCCACATTTTGTTACGTTACAGCCTTATTCTAAAATTGATTAAATAAAAAACATTCCTCTGCAATCTACACACAATACCCCATAATCACAAAGCGAAAACATTTTTTTTTTTTTTACAATTTTGCAAATGTATTAAAAATTCAAAACAGAAATACCTTATTTACAAGTATTCAGACCCTTTGCTATGAGACTTGACATTGAGCTCAGGTGCATCCTGTTTCCATTGATCATCCTTGAGATGTTCCTACAACTTGATTGGAGTCCACTTGTGGTAAATTCAATTGATTGGACATGATTTGGAAAGGCACACACCTGTCTATATAAGGTCCCACAGTTGACAATGCATGTCAAAGCAAAAAACAAGCCTTGAGGTAGAAGGTATTGTCCGTAGAGCTCTGAGACAGGATTGTGTCAAGGCACAGATCTGGGGAAGGGTACCAAAACATTTCTGCAGCATTGAAGGTCCCCAAGAACACAGTGTCCTCCATAATTCTTAAATAGAAGAAGTTTGGAACCACCAAGACTCTTTCTAGAGCTGGCTGCCTGGCCAAACTGAGCAATCGGGGGAGAAGGGCCTTGGTCAGGGAGGTGACCAAGAACCCAATGGTCACTCTGACAGAGCTGTAGAGTTCCACTGTGGAGATGGGTGAACCTTCCAGAAGGACAACCATCTCTGCAGCACTCCACCAATCAGGCATTTATGGTAGAGTGACCAGACGGAAGCCACTCCTCAGTAAAAGTCACATGACAGCCTGCTTGCAGGGACTGGGAGACTAGTCAGGATCGAGGCAAAGATGAACAGAGCAAAGTAGAGAGAGAGAGATCCTTGATGAAAATCTCCAAAGCGTTCAGGACCTCAGACTGGGGCGAAGATTCACCTTCCAATAAGACCACGACCCTAAGCACACAGCCAAGACAATGCAGGAGTGGCTTCAGGACAAGTCTCTGAATGTCCCTGAGTGGCCCAGCCAGAGCCTGGACTTGAACCCTATCGAACATCTCTGGAGAGACCTGAAAATAGCTGTGCAGCAACGCTCCCCATCCAACCTGACAGAGCTTGAGAGGATCTGCAGAGAAGAATGGGAGAAACTCCCCAAATACTTGTGTGCCAATCTTGTAGCGTCATACCCAAGAATACTCAAGACTGTAATCTCTGCCAAAGGTGCTTCAGCAAAGTACTGAGTAAAGGGTCTGAATACTTATGTAAATGTGATATTTCAGTCATTATTTTTTAAATATAAATTAGCAAACATAAAAAATAAATAAAAATTTGCTTTGTCATTATGGGGTATTGTGTGTTGATTTATGAGGAAAATAATACATTTTAGAATAATGCTGTAACCAAAACCAACAAAATGTGGAAAAAGTTAACTGGTCTGAATTCTTTCCGAAGGCACTGATGCTCTTGTCCAGAACGAATACACTGTTATTGGGTTAATGTGTTTTCGATTGGTGTGGAAGTCTTGCTATCATTAAGATGAAACACTTTTGTTATAATGCACTGTAATTTCCCTTCGCACAGCCTACCTTTTATTTAAATGAGAATGGTATAATCTGATTTGAGAAGTCTAAAGTTGCATGCGGTAGTCCATAACTCTTTAGGTGGATGGATCACTGTGTCCTTGTCTGACCCAGGATACTACGGTTTGTTTCAACAGTGTTTACACTAGTAACAGTCATGGCAGGTGGTAACATTATCTTACCCTCGAGTCATTGTGAACTTTGTCACGCAGGTTGTGAGCAATAAAGCAATGGTTGAAAAAGCAGAGTTGCTATGAAAAAGCCATATCTCAGACTGGCCAATAAAAATAAAACATTAAGATGGGCAAAGGTACACAGACACTGGACAGAGGAACTCTGCCTAGAAGGCCAGCATCCCGGATTCGCCTCTTCACTGTTGACATTGAGACTGGTGTTTTGCGGGTACTATTTAATGAAGCTGCCAGTTTAGGAATTGTGAGGCGTCTGTTTCTCAAACTAGACACTCCAATGGACTTGTCCTCTTGCTTAGTTGTGCACCGGGGCCCCACTCTTTCTATTCTGGTTAGAGCCAGTTTGCGCTGTTCTGTGAAGGGAGTAGTACACAGCGTTGTACGAGATCTTCAGTTTCTTGACAATTTCTCTCATGGAATAGCCTTCATTTTTCAGAACAAGAATAAACTGACGAGTTTCGGAAGAAAGTCATTTGTTTCTGGACATTTTGAACCTGTAATCGAACCCACAAATGCTGATGCTCCAGATACTCAACTAGTCTAAAGAAGGCCAATTTTATTGCTTCTTTAATCAGAACTACAGTTTTCAGCTGTGCTAACATAATTGCAAAAGGGTTTTCTAATGATAAATTATCCTTTTAAAATGATAAACATGGATTAGCTAACACAACGTGCCATTGGAACAAAGGAGTGATGGTTGCTGATAATGGGCGTCTGTACACCTATGTAGATATTACACAAAAAAATCAGCTGTTTCCAGCACTTCCTAACCTCCTGCCAAATGTATGACCATATTAGAGACACATATTTCCCCCAGATTACACAGATCCACAAAGAATTCGAAAACAAATCCAATTTTGATAAACTCCCATATCTATTGGGTGAAATACCACCGTGTGACCTGTTGCCACAAGAAAAGGGTAACCAGTGAAGAACAAACACCATTGTAAATACAACCCATATTTATTTATTTTCCCTTTTGTAAGTATTTGCACATCATTACAACTCAGTATATAGACACAAATGACATTTGAAATGTCTTTATTCCTTTGAACCTTTTGTGAGTGTAATGTTTACTGTTAATTTCTGATTGTTTATTTCACTTTTGTTTATTATCTATTTAACTTGCTTTGGCAATGTTAACATGTGTTTCCCATGCCAATAAAGCCCTTTGATTTGAGAGAGAGAGAGAGATAGAGAGAGAGGGAGGAAGGAGAGAAAGGGAGAGAGGAGAGGAGACAGAGAGAGAGAGGAGAGGAGACAGAGAGAGAGAGAGAGAAGGAGAGAAAGGGAGAGAGAGATGGGAGAGAGAGAGATGGAGAGAGAATCGAATTGAAAAGCTAAATGGTTAAGGGGGGGTAGAGGAGAATGAGAGGGGGGTGGGGGTAGAAAGGTTAAAGGGGTGAGTGAGGGGGAGATGGGGGATGAGGGTCACCCTAAACAAAAGGACAAGGCTTAAGAGGGCAGGAAGTAAGGAACAATGTCCTGCTCTTGAACTAGAATACACACACACACACACACACACACACACACACACACACACACACACACACTGGGTGAATGTGCTGATAAAAGGGTCATTCAAGGAGGTAAGGGTCATTCAAGACCTCTTCAAAGCCAACCAACCATTCCTCTCCACTCTACTAGCTACAGAGACTTCAGGTAGCCATTGCTGCCTGCAGAGGGATGTTGTTGTTTAGTAAAATGGTGTTGTGAGGAGTACAGGCAGGTTTGACTTTTTTCTGTTTGTTTCTCAGATATTTGAATGAAGGTGACATCTGTAGAGAGCAGAGAACATGCCTCCGTGGAGAACAAGAAAAGAGAGAAAAAGAAAGTGTGAGATAAAGACAAGATTGAGAGAGGGAGAGAGAGACAGAGAAAAATACTTGGTTGGGGAATAGAGAGAGAGTGAGATAAAGACTAGTTTGGGGAATATATATATATATATATATATATATATATATATATATATATATATATATATATATATATATATATATATATATATATATATATAGAGAGAGAGAGAGATAAAGACTAGGTTGAGGAATAGAGAGAGAGAGAGAGATAAAGACTAGGTTGGGGAGGAGAGAGAGAGATAAAGACTAGGTAGGGGGAAAGAGAGATAGAGTTGGGCAGAGAGAGACATGGGTCAGGAAATGAGAGAGATTAACAGAAAAGTGACAAAGAGAGTGAAAGACAAACAGGGAGAAAGCTAAATTGAATTTGAGAGAAAGAGAGTGAGAGAGTGGGATTATACATAGAACGTGAGCTGAGCTTTGAAAGAGGGAGGGAGAGAGAGAGACAGAAGCAGAGAGAGGCGGCTCGTGGACAAGAGCCAACATGTAGCTGTGAGCTGTAGCTGTGCTGAAGGTGAAGGTGCAGAAGGGAGCTGGAATTTTAATGACCCCACAAAAACCAGCCCAGCAGGTCTCAGAGAACAGCAGAATGCCACATACACCACTTCTCCTCTCTGGACTACTCTGCTGGGCCAAGGGAAGGGATTCTCTCTCTCTCTGTCTGTGTCAATTTAATTGAATTCAAAGGGCTTTATTGGCATAGGAAACATATGTTAACGTTGCCAAAGCAAGTGAACTAGATAATAAAAACTAAAGTGAAAAAAACAATAACAAATTAACAGAAAACATTACACAACGTTTCAAAGGAATATAGACATTTTAAATATCATATTATGGATATGTACACTGTTATATTGATGTGCAAATAGTTAAAGTGCAAAAGGGAAAATATTATTTACAATGGTGTTTGTTCTTCACTGGTTGCCCTTTTCTTTTGGCAACTCTCTCTCTCTCCTCTCTCTCTCTCTCTCTCTCTCTCTCTCTCTCTCTCTCTCTCTCTCTCTCTCTCTCTCTCTCTCTCTCTCTCTCTCTCTCTCTCTCTCTCTCTCTCCTCTCTCTCTCTCTCTCTCTCTCTCTCTCTCTCTCTCTCTCTCTCTCTCTCTCTCTCTCTCTCTCTCTCTCTCTCTCTCTCTCTCTGTTACCTCACAGCAGATCAGGGGACAAGTCTCTCTGTTCTCCTCTGGTTCAATCCAACCTGTCACGGCAATGTTTACAAAAGCACTTGCGGGGGGAGTCAGAGGGTTATTACAGTACCACAGGCCATTCTGGGATTTTTTAAAACAATGAGGAATTGAGTTACAGGGTGCTGTTCACAGTGGGGTTAACCATGACCGAAGGGAAGGGCGGGATGACATCATCACTATGGAGACAGACTCCGCCCTTGTCTTAGGACCTTTACTGAGCAGGAAATTGAGATTCCCAGGAAGCACACTCTGAAAAGGAAAGAACAGTTGCATTTACATGTCATGTCATCAAACTGACCTGCTCTCTCTCTCTCTCTCTCTCTCTCTCATATATATATATATCTGACTGACAACCTGTTAGACTCTTCTCCCTTTCTATTTCTTGGTTTCTCTGTTTCCTTCTCATTTCTTGTGTCTCCTTCAAAGGAAGGAGACACAAAGAGAACAGATGTCTCTCAGGCTTACAAGGGTTTTCTCTGAAAGGAAAGGAGGGAGAGAGAGAGAGATGGGGTGGATGAGTTTATAGATAGCAGGTACAGTCAAAGAAAAAAGAGAGAGGGAAAGAAGGAGGGAGGGGTAGACAAAAGATAGAATGACAACACTCCTTCTGTTTCCTGAGTGGAACACAGAACCTTATAATGATGAGTAGAACTCCTTCTGTTTAATGAGTGGAACACAGAACCTTATAATGATGAGTAGAACTCCTTCTGTTTAATGAGTGGAACACAGAACCTTATAATGATGAGTAGAACTCCTTCTGTTTAATGAGTGGAACACAGAACCTTATAATGATGAGTAGAACTCCTTCTGTTTAATGAGTGGAACACAGAACCTTATAATGATGAGTAGAACTCCTTCTGTTTCCTGAGTGGAACACAGAACCTTATAATGATGAGTAGAACTCCTTCTGTTTAATGAGTGGAACACAGAACCTTATAATGATGAGTAGAACTCCTTCTGTTTAATGAGTGGAACACAGAACCTTATAATGATGAGTAGAACTCCTTCTGTTTAATGAGTGGAACACAGAACCTTATAATGATGAGTAGAACTCCTTCTGTTTAATGAGTGGAACACAGAACCTTATAATGATGAGTAGAACTCCTTCTGTTTCCTGAGTGGAACACAGAACCTTATAATGATGAGTAGAACTCCTTCTGTTTAATGAGTGGAACACAGAACCTTATAATGATGAGTAGAACTCCTTCTGTTTAATGAGTGGAACACAGAACCTTATAATGATGAGTAGAACTCCTTCTGTTTAATGAGTGGAACACAGAACCTTATAATGATGAGTAGAACTCCTGTTCCAGAGTGGAACACAGAACCTTATAATGATGAGTAGAACTCCTTCTGTTCCTGAGTGGAACACAGAACCTTATAATGATGAGTAGAACTCCTTCTGTTTAATGAGTGGAACACAGAACCTTATAATGATGAGTAGAACTCCTGTTCCAGAGTGGAACATGGAACCTTATAATGATGAGTAGAACTCCTGTTCCAGAGTGGAACACAGAACCTTATAATGATGAGTAGAACTCCTTCTTTTTCCAGAGTGGAACACAGAACCTTATAATGATGAATAGAACTCCTTCTGTTCCAGAGTGGAACACAGAACCTTATAATGATGAGTAGAACTCCGGTTTAATTAGTGGAACACAGAACCTTATAATGATGAGTAGAACTCCTTCTTTTTCCAGAGTGGAACACAGAACCTTATAATGATGAGCAGAACTGTTTCCTGAGTGGAACACAGAACCTTATAATGATGAGTAGAACTGTTTCCTGAGTGGAACACAGAACCTTATAATGATGAGTAGAACTGTTTCCTGAGTGGAACACAGAACCTTATAATGATGAGTAGAACTGTTTCCTGAGTGGAACACAGAACCTTATAATGATGAGTAGAACTGTTTCCTGAGTGGAACACAGAACCTTATAATGATGAGTAGAACTGTTTCCTGAGTGGAACACAGAACCTTATAATGATGAGTAGAACTGTTTCCTGAGTGGAACACAGAACCTTATAATGATGAGTAGAACTGTTTCCTGAGTGGAACACAGAACCCTATAACGATAAGTAGAACAAGGAGAAACAGGATGAATGGTGTGAAATGTATAATGAATGACAAGTGTCTACCTCGTCCTTTCTTCTTATTGGGGCAGCAGGTAGCCTAGTGGTTAGTGCGTTGGGCCAGTAACTGAAAGGTTGCTGGATCAAATCCCTGAGCTGACAAGGTAAAAATCTGTTCTTCTGCCCTTGAACAAGGCAGTTAACCCACTGTTCCCCAGTAGGCCGTCATTGTAAATAAGAATTTGTTCTTAACTGACTTGCCTGGTTAAATACAACAACAACAAAAAATGATTAGGAGGAGAGTCCATAAAATCAAACAACAGCCCCACCTGCTGGCACTGTATGACATTGTGAAAGCAAATACAGAGATCTGATGTAGTTACAGTAACGGTGGTGCCATATTCAGGGAAGAAACAGACAAATGTAAAGAGGAGAGAGTCTGAGCTTGATAGAATGGTTTATGTGGAAGTCATTTCATCAAGTGATGTATCTTTAGACATGAACATAGATGCTGCACGGTTTTCTGTTATTAGAACAAGTGGACATAACACACACACATCACACACACAAGCGGGTAGCTTCACGCCACTTTGAGGAGGCAGTAATAAAAAACATGATCTCTTTCTGCTTCTGCTGTGTTAGACACTGTACAACACTTACACTCTGGCATGAAGGATCTCACACCCCACTATTATGTCACTAACCCATCTGGAGCACAGCTGTAGGTGTGTGTGTGTGTGTGTGTGTGTGTGTGTGTGTGTGTGTACCATGTGTGTTCTGTGAGAGAGGGTTTTTGAATATGTTTTTGTGTGTGTGTGTGTGTGTGTGTGTTTACCATGTGTGTTCTGTGAGAGAGGGTTTTTGAATGTGTTTTTGTGTGTGTGTGTGTGTGTGTACCATGTGTGTTCTGTGAGAGAGGGTTTTTGAATGTGTTTTTGTGTGTGTGTGTGTGTGTGTGTGTGTGTGTGTGTGTGTGTGTGTGTGTGTGTACCATGTGTGTTCTGTGAGAGAGGGTTTTTGAATGGGTTTTTGTGTGTGTGTGTGTGTGTGTGTGTGTGTGTGTGGGTGTGTGTGTGTACCATGTGTGTTCTGTGAGAGAGGGTTTTTGAATGTGTTTGTGTGTGTGTGTGTGTGTATGTGTGTGTGTGTGTGTGTGTGTGTGAGCAGAAGGCAGTGTGTGTCTGTCTAAATTCTGGGTAGCCTCACTAGCATGCGGTTTCCCTTCAGTCTGCGTTAAGAACCGTAGTCCTGCATTTCACCAGCCCACTTGTCATCCCAGGAATTTCCGGGACTGGTCTGGAATCCAGTCATGTTGATGGATTTATATCGGAAGAGAATTGTTTAATTGGCACTCTCTTCTCTCCTTCCTGTACATTCACATTCTTCTTACGTCTCTCTGTCCTTCTCTCATTCCCCTCTGAATGGGTGTTCTATCATTCTACATGACTCAAAGCACTGTGATACGGACCATCCCAATGACCACTACCATTAACACACACACACACACACACACACACACACACACACACACACACACACACACACACACACACACACACACACACACACACACACACACACAATATAATTTTCATGACACATTCTACAATGGGTGTCAGTCGTGGTTTGGGCTGGGTAATGTCTGCTGAATGCTGATCTATCTGTCTCGCTCTCTGCTCGCTTCTGTTCCAGTCTGTCCCACTATTACCCAGTCCATCCACTCTCACCCAGTCTGACCCAGTCCATCCACTCTCCCCCAGTCTGACCCAGTCCATCCACTCTCACCCAGTCTGACCCAGTCCGTCCCACTCTCACCCAGTCTGACCCAGTCCGTCCCACTCTCACCCAGTCTGACCCAGTCCATCCCACTTTCCACCAGTCTGACCCAGTCCGTCCCACTCTCACCCAGTCTGACCCAGTCTGTACCACTCTCACCCAGTCCATCCACTCTCCCCCAGTCTGACCCAGTCCATCCACTCTCCCCCAGTCTGACCCAGTCCATCCCACTTTCCACCAGTCTGTCCCACTCTCACCCAGTCTGTCCCACTATCACCCAGTCTGTCCCACTCTTCCCCAGTCCGTCCCACTCTTCCCCAGTCCGTCCCACTCTTCCCCAATCCGTCCCACTCTTCCCCAGTCCGTCCCACTCTCACCCAGTCTGTCCCACTCTCACCCAGTCCGTCCCACTCTCACCCAGTCTGTCCCAGTCTGAGCCAGTGTGACCCGGGCTGTCCCACTCTGTCCCAGTCTGACCCCCTCTGTCCCAATCTTTCCCACTTTGTCCTAGTCTCATGCTGCGTGCCATGCTGAGGCCTGTCTCTCCCTCCTCTCCCTGGAGAGCTGGCAGGGCTGTGTGGTGCTGGGGGCATCAGGATTGACAGCTGTAGAGAACAGCTCCTGTTTCAGCCCCCTGATTTCCACACCAGCATTTCCCTGCTACTACCACACGGTGTATGTGAGCCGTGTGGAGAACGGCAGGTCAGAGCCCACTGGGCACAGACTTCAATCCAACGTCTTGTCCACATTGGTTCAACGTCATTTCATTTAAATGACGTGGAAACAACTTTGATTCAACCCAGTATGTGACCAGTGGGAGATGACTCAGAGAGCTTTACCACCGTCACACACAGGACAGCCACCAGAATCCCTCCTCCTCTGCTACTGTCTTCCACTCAGCATCTAGTCTAGTCACTAACATGTACGCTCCATTCTTCCCACACACACACTTGCAATCACAAGCACCACTTGTTTAACACTGGCCAACAGCGGCACACACACCAGCACTCACACACACATGCAACACGCTTCTGATTACCACGCAGTCATCGGGACACACGCTTATACACCGCTGGCATTCCCTCATGGAACACATATAGCATATGCATGCATTCATACATACGTGTAACACTTCCTGTTGAACGCGGAACGAGGGAGAGCTTGGTTTGTTGTTTTGAAAAGTTTGTTGTTTTGAAAGTGTATTGGAAAGTTTTTTAATAGCTAGCTAACTTTTTAGTTTGGATCCCGCGACGCAGTTGGCATCAGTTACTGGGACTGCTATTCTATGTCCAGGGATCCTGCCGACCAAGACCAGGTCTGAGGAGCTATTTGGTGTAGTAGCTAGCCTAGTTGCTAACTAGCTGTCTATTAAGCTAGCAGGGTTTTCTTTAGGGCTTGAACGCAGCCCGTGTCGCAGTTAGCCATTGTGGCTCCCATTGCGGATTGTCCCGGGTTTATGGCTGTCTAGATACCTGCTATTTGTTGTTTTCAATGTTCCTGATAACCTGCCCTGTCTGGAATCTTCCTGATGACCTGCCCTGTCTGGAATCTTCCTGATGACCTGCCCTGTCTGGAATCTTCCTGATGACCTGCCCTGTCTGGAATCTTCCTGATGACCTGCCCTGTCTGGAATCTTCCTGATGACCTGCCCTGTCTGGAATCTTCCTGATGACCTGCCCTGTCTGGAATCTTCCTGATGACCTGCCCTGTCTGGAATCTTCCTGATGACCTGCCCTGTCTGGAACTGCGAGGAGTAACAGCATAACCTACATTGCTAGCTACCATGACAAAGACCAAAGCTGGGGAGGTACCGTTGGGGACAGTGGTGTCTCTCTATCACATGAAGGATATTTTAAACAAACAAAAATAGCTCTACAAGCAGTTGTTACATTATTAACAATAAAAAAGCTTCAAGTGTTTTGTCCAAATACTGGTGGATTCAACTAATAAAACAATGGACAACCTAACCAGAGAGGTCCAGGACCTGAAGAACAGTTTGCAGTTCTCCCAAGGTCAGCTCGATGAGTTGAAACAAGAGAACGGCAAGATGACAGCAATCTGTAAGTCATTGAGAGAGTGAATCATTGAGAGAGGACATCGGTTCTGTGAGTGAATCCATGATAACAATGACGGATAAATATATCTCAAGGGACAATCAAGACGGAACAACATGGTTGTGGACGGAATTGTAGAATCTCCACATGAGACCTGGACGGAGTCTGAGGACAAAGTGAGGGAAATGATCTCTGAGAAATTGAAGATGGACCACAGGAAGATTGAGGTGGAGCGCACCCACAGGACAGGAAAACCCACCACCGGCCACCCAGGTGACAGGCCCAGGCCGATAGTGGTCAAGTTCCTGAGGTTCAAGGACAAGGTAGCTGTTCTGGAAAGAGCCAAGAACTTGAGAGGAACGTATATCTTCCTCAACAAGGAATATCCTGAAGCTGTGTGCCAGAAGTGGAAAGAACTTTACCCAGCCATGAAAACTGAAAGAAATTCCTTATTTACATAAGTATTCAGACCCTTTGCTATGAGACTCAAAATTGAACTCAGGTGCATCCTGTTTCCATTGATCATATTTCAGATGGGTTCTACAACTTGATTGGAGTCCACCTGTGGTAAATTCAATTGACTAGGTATGACTTGTCTATATAAGGTCCCACAGTTGACAGTGCATGTCAGAGAAAATATCAAGCCATGAGTTTGAATTGTCCGTAGAGCTCCAAGACAGGATTGTGTCAAGGCACAGATCTAGGGAAGGGTAGCAAAACATTTCTGCATCATTGAAGGTCCACAAGAACACAATGGCCTCCATCATTATTAATTGGAAGAAGTTTGGAACAACCAAGACCCTTCCTAGAGCTGGCCACCCGGCCAAACTGAGCAATCCGGGGAGAAAGGCATTGGTCAGGGAGGTGACTAAGAAACCAATGGTCACTCTGACAGTGCTCCAGAGTTTCTCTGTGGAGATGGGAGAACCTTCCAGGACAACCATCTCTGCAGCACTCCACCAATCAGGCCTTTATGGTAGAGTGGCCAGATGGAAGCCATTCCTCAGTAAAAAGCACGACAGCCCGCTTGAAATTTGGCAAAAGGCACCTAAAGGACTCTCAGACCATGAGAAACAAGATTCTCTGGTCTGATGAAACCAAGATTGAAGTCTTTGGCCTGAATGCCAAGTGTCACGTCTGGAGGAAACCTGGCATTATCCCTACAGTGAAACATGGTGGTGGCAGCATCATGCTTTGGGAATGTTTTTCAGCAGGAGGCACTGGGAGACTAGTCAGGATCGAGGGAAAGATGAAGAGAGCACAGAGATATCTTTGATGAAAACCGTCTCCAGAGCGCTCAGGACCTCAGACTGGGGCGAAGGTTCTCCTTCCAACAGGACAACTAACATAAGCACACAGCTAACACAACGAAGGAGTGGCTCTGGGACAAGTCTATGAATGTCCTTGAGTGGCCCAGCCAGAGCCCGCACTTGAACTCAATTGAACATCGCTGGAGCGACCTGAAATTAGCTGTGCAGCGACACACCCCATCCAACCTGACAGAGCTTGAGAGGATCTGCAGAGAACAATGGGAAAAATACAACAAATACAGGTGTGCCAAGCTTGTAGCATCTTAACCAAGAAGATTTGTGGTTGTAATCACTGCGAAAGTTGCTTCAACAAAGTACTGAGTAAAGGGTTTGAATACTTATGAAATGTGATATTTCAGTTTTCTTTATTTTTAATACATTTACAAACATTTCTAAAAAACAGTTTTTGCTTTGTCATTATGGGGTATAGTGTGGAGATTTACGAGGTAAAAAAACAACATTTAATCAATTTAAGAAAAAGGCTTTAACGTAACAAAATGTGAAAAAAGTGAAGGGGTCAGAATTCTTTCCATCTGTGTATTCAGAGCCATATCCCTGTAATGCTTAGAGAAGATCTTATATCAAGTGTTTTTGAAGTGTTGTGGTTGCAGGTTTACTTGGCACATCTAAAGCCTTTTCTATTGGTGTGTTGCTATAGGCCACCAAGTGCTAACAGTCAGTATCTAAATAATTTGTGCGTAATGCTTGAAAATGTATGTGATATAATCAGAGAGGTCTACTTTCTTGGGGACCTGAATATTGACTGGATTTCATCAAGCTGTCTGCTCAAGAGGAAGCTTCTCACTGTCTAGATTGTGGGAGCTGTACTGTTAGATTTCAGTGCAGCCTTTGATATTATTGACCATAACCCTGTTGTTGAAAAAACGTATGTGTTATGGCTTTTCAACCAGAACTATCTATCTAATAAAACTCAAAGGGTTTTGTATAATGGAGGCTTCTCTAATGTCAAACATATAAAGTGTGGTGTACCGCATGGCAGCTCTCTAGGCCCTCTACTCTTTTCTATTTTTACCAATGACCTGCCACTGGCATTAATCAAAGCATGTGTGTCCATGTATGCTGATGATTCAACCATATACTCATCAGCAACCACAGCTAATGAAGTCACTGAAACCCTTAACAAAGAGTTGCAATCTGTTTTGGAATGGGTGACCAGTAATAAACTGATCTCTAAAACTAAGAACATTGTATTTGGTACAAATAATGCTAGGAAAGACCTAGTTAAGCTACAGCTGGCCCAGAGCGACACGTCTTGCTCTTCATTGTAATCAGAGTGCTAATATAAATACTATGCATGCCAGTCTCTCTTGGTTAAGAGTTGAGGAGAGACTGACTGCTTCACTTCGTCTTTTTATAAGAAACATTGATGTGTTGAAAATCCCAAATTGTTTGCATAGTCAACTTACATACAGCTCTGACACACTTACCACACCAGACATGCCACCAGGGGTCTTTTCACATTTATGCTATATGTGCCTTTAAAAAAAAAATGTTTTATTGACTCTGTTCTTGTCAATTAATATTGTGTATTATGTCATGCTTCATGTTTTGTGTGGACCCAAGGAAGAGTAGCTGCTGCTTTTGCAAAAGCTAATGGGGATCCTAATAAAATACCAAATACCAAGTAGCAGGTCAGGCCATGATGAGGGTTTCCAATATTGTTCTTATTTACTCTCATGAGCACACACACACACACACACACACACACACACACACACACACACACACACACACACACACACACACACACACACACACACACACACACACACACACACACACACACACACACACAGACACACACAGACACAGACACACAGACACAGACACACACACACCCTTCATGTCAAGTGGTATATGTGTGGGTTATGTTAATGTGTGTGTTAGCGTCTCATCGTTAGCCGTTGTTTACTGGGAACGTTTCCAAGAGGTTCTTGTGCTCGTTTGCTGTCATGACTGCACTTAGGCCTACAGATAGACAGAAGGAGTAAGATGACGTCCCCTTGACACTGATCTTAGGTCAGTTTTGTGTTTTCCTCCTCATAGTGGTTCTATTTAACCTGTTAGGGCCAGGGGGCAGTATTGACACGGCCGGATAAAAAACATACCCGATTTAATCTGGTTACTACTCCTGCCCAGTAACTAGAATATGCATATAATTATTGGCTTTGGATGGAAAACACCCTAAAGTTTCTAAAACTGTTTGAATGGTGTCTGTGAGTATACAGAACTCAAATGGCAGGCCAAAACCTGAGAAGATTCCATGCAGGAAGTGGCCTGTCTGACAAGTTGTGTTTCATCTTGGCTCTTTTTATTGAAGACTGAGGATCTTTGCTATAACGTGACACTTCCTACGGCTCCCATAGGCTCTCAGAGCCCGGGAAAAAGCTGAACGATATCGAGGCAGCCTCTGGCTGAAACACATTATCGCTTTTGGCAAGTGGCCGATCAGAGTACTATGGGCTTAGGCGCGTGCCCGAGTCGACCGTATGCTTTATTTTCTTTCGTCTGTTTACCTAAATGCAGATTCCCGGTCGGAATATTGTCGCTTTTTTATGAGAAAAATGGCATAAAAATGGATTTTAAACAGCGGTTGACATGCTTCGAAGTACGGTAATGGAATATTTAGAAATGTTTTGTCACGAATTGCGCCATGCTCGTCACCCTTATTTACCCTTTCGGATAGTGTCTTGAACGCACGAACAAAACGCCGCTGTTTGGAAATAACTATGGATTATTTTGAACCAAACCAACATTTGTTATTGAGGTAGAAGTCCTGGGAGTGCATTCTGACGAAGACAGCAAAGGTAATAACATTTTTCTTATAGTAAATCTGACTTTGGTGAGTGCTAAACTTGCTGGGTGTCTAAATAGCTAGCCCTGTGATGCCGGGCTATCTACTGAGAATATTGCAAAATGTGCTTTCACCGAAAAGCTATTTTAAAATCGGACATATCGAGTGCATAGAGGAGTTCTGTATCTATAATTCTTAAAATAATTGTTATGCTTTTTGTGAACGTTTATCGTGAGTAATTTAGTAAATTCACCGGCAGTGTTCGGTGGGAATGCTAGTCACATGCTAGTCACATGCTAATGTAAAAAGCTGGTTTTTGATATAAATATGAACTTGATTGAACAAAACATGCATGTATTGTATAACATAATGTCCTAGGGTTGTCATCTGATGAAGATCATCAAAGGTTAGTGCTGCATTTAGCTGTGGTTTGGGTTTATGTGACATTATATGCTAGCTTGAAAAATGGGTGTCTGATTATTTCTGGCTGGGTACTCTGCTGACATAATCTAATGTTTTGCTTTCGTTGTAAAGCCTTTTTGAAATCGGACAGTGTGGTTAGATTAACGAGAGTCTTGTCTTTAAAATGGTGTAAAATAGTCATATGTTTGAAAAATTGAAGTTTTTGCATTTTTGAGGTTATTGAATAACGCGCCACGGGATTACACTGGCTGTTACGTAGGTGGGACGATTTGGTGCCACCTACCCTAGAGAGGTTAAGAGATGGGGAGGGTAAGCTGATCCTAGATCTGTGCACTTTTAGAAAAAAGGGTTCCAAAGTGTTCCCCGGCTGTCCCCATAGGAGAATCCTTTTTGGTTCCAGGTAGAACCATTTTGGGTTCCAGGTAGAACCCTCTGTGGAAGGGGTTCTACATTTAACTCAAAAGGGTTCTACCTGGAACCAAAAGCGTTCTATCTTGAACCAAAAATGGTTCTTCAAAGGGTTCTCCTATGGGGACAGCAAATAAACCCTAGCACCTTTTTTTCTAAGAGTGTGGTCATATTTAAGTGACAGAGTTCATCGTTAGATGAACAGCCATCTGCCTCATTGATAGCATGGTGGCATACTCCATAAGCTATAATTACCTGTAATTACTTATCATCTGTCCTATTGCTAACAAAGTAATACATCAGCATGTTCCCTCAACGCACTGCTGAGCCAGAGTCAGAGAGGGAGGGAGGGAGAGAGGGAGAGAGGGAGAGAGGGAGAGAGGGAGAGAGGGAGAGAGGGAGAGAGGGAGAGAGGGAGAGAGGGAGAGAGGGAGAGAGGGAGAGAGGGAGAGAGAGAGAGAGAGAGAGAGAGAGAATGGATAGAAAGAAAGAGAGAGAAAGAGAGAAAAAAAGAGAATGGATAGAAAGAAAGAGAGAGAAAGAGAGAAAAAAAGAGAATGGATAGAAAGAAAGAGAGAGAAAGAGAATGGATAGAAAGAAAGAGAGAGAAGTGAGAGAGAAAGAGAGAGAGGGAGACAGAGAGAGAAAGGGAGAAAGAGAGAAAGAGAAAAAAGAGAAAGAGAGAGAGAGAGAAAGGGAGAGAGAGAAAGAGAGAGAGAAGGTAGAGAGAAAGAGTGAAAGAGAGAAGGGAGAGAGAGAGCGATGGAGAAAGAAAATAAGAGAGAAGGGAGAGAGAGAGAGACAGAGAGAGAGAGAAAGAGAGAAAAGGAGAAAGGGAGAAAGAGAGAAAGAGAGAAAGAGAGAGAGAGAGAGATAGAAAGAGAGAGAGAGAGAGAGAGAGAGAGAGAGAGAGAGAGAGAGAGAAGGGAGAGAGAGAGAAAGAGAGGGAAGTGAGTGAATGAGAGAGAGCGAGAGACAGAAAGGGAGAAAGAGAGAAAGAGAAAAGAGAGAGAGAGAAAGAAAGGGAGAAAGAGTGAAAAAGAGAAGGGAGAGAGAGAGAGAGAGAGAGAAAGGGAGAAAGAGATTAAGAGAGAAGGGAGAGAGAGAGAGAAAGGGAGAAAGAGATTAAGAGAGAAGGGAGAGAGAGAGAGAGAGAAAAAGGGAAAGAGAGAACCAAAACACAGTGTGACCTTTGAGATGCAGATTGACTGGTCTCCCCCCTGCTTCCAAAATGTCAAGTTTTTCAGTTTTCTTTCTCTGCTTTTGAGAGCAGAGTTGGCAGACCAGGTTAGACCCCATGTCTCTGCCCATCGGCCAAGTATGCACACACGCGCACGCACGCACGCACGCACGCACACACACACACACACACACCACAATGTCATTTACACTCTCATGTTCAAACTGTCATTCACAGTCTCACACTCTCACACCCTCACCGATACACACCTAACAGCACTCTTTTTTTTGAGGGGTTGAATGTAGGCCTTCCCTAATGTCTCTCTTTCTGTGTTTCTCTGTGGTCCAGACATGTACTTGTTTTGAGGGTTTCCTGCTGTGCTGTTTGTTCTCTGCACAGTGGTCACACCACGCTTGTTTATCCATCTCCCCAGCTCTTCTCACACGGCTTCGATGGACTGGACACACACACGCACGCACGCTCACACACACGCACACACACACACACGCACACACGCACACACACACACACTCACACAAACACACAAACACACAAACACACACACAACCGCATACAAACACTCACTCACACACACACACACACACACACAAACACACACACACACCGCATACAAACACTCACACACACAAACACTCACACATACAAACAGACACACACACACTTACATGTACAGCACACACACACAAGCTGTAAGACATTTAAGGGAGAATTCAGACGTGCGTAAATGGAACTTAACTTTTCTCTCTACACGTATTCTGACCTTGAACTAAGCATGGGGAAAGGCTGTGCCAGCCAGTTACACGTTTGGAGTGGAGATCACTGAAATGGAAGTGTGTCAGCGGTGTGGAGTGGAGATCACTGAAATGGAAGTGTGTCAGCGGTGTGGAGTGGAGATCACTGAAATGGAAGTGTGTCAGCGGTGTGGAGTGGAGATCACTGAAATGGAAGTGTGTCAGAGGTGTGTAGTGGAGATCACTGAAATGAAAGTGTGTCAGCGGTGTGGAGTGGAGATCACTGAAATGGAAGTGTATCAGCGGTGTGGAGTGGAGATCACTGAAATGGAAGTGTGTCAGCGGTGTGGAGTGGAGATCACTGAAATGGAAGTGTATCAGCGGTGTGGAGTGGAGATCACTGAAATGGAAGTGTGTCAGCGGTGTGGAGTGGAGATCACTGAAATGGAAGTGTGTCAGAGGTGTGGAGATCACTGAAATGGAAGTGTATCAGCGGTGTGGAGTGGAGATCACTGAAATGGAAGTGTGTCAGCGGTGTGGAGTGGAGATCACTGAAATGGAAGTGTGTCAGAGGTGTGGAGATCACTGAAATGGAAGTGTATCAGCGGTGTGGAGTGGAGATCACTGAAATGGAAGTGTGTCAGCGGTGTGGAGTGGAGATCACTGAAATGGAAGTGTGTCAGAGGTGTGGAGTGGAGATCACTGAAATGGAAGTGTGTCAGAGGCAGAGGCAACCCTGGTCCCGGAGTAGTGCAGGCGTTTCATGGTTTTTGATTTAAGAACAGGTTTGTTGAATTTAGACAATCCACTGAACTGATCAATGAGCTCAGTTGGTCAGGTGTGGTGCCTAGTTGGAGCAAAATCCCAGACTACCTGCGACACTCCAGGAACAGGGTTGCCTATGGAAACAGTAGTGCCTAACCTAAAAAGTAGATTTATGCGCTATAGAATGTCTTAATTATAGGCTATGCCCGGACGTTTCAGTTTCGAGCATATCGGTAGCCACCGTCAGCAATACCCACACGCATAATAACTGTCACTTTAGTTTTCGTACCCTTCAATTTATAGCTTACATTTTGCATGATTCCATTACATCGTCAGTTTCCATCTCTTTCCTCTGTCACGTCCGTGTGGTTGTTCCTGAGGGCATCCAGCGATAGTGGATCATATTAGGCTAATGTATTACATGTTGGGACATGTGGGCCTATTGGAATCATTATGGAATGCAGATCACGCATAGCAGTTTAAACCTGGAGCCCTAGTGCATGGTTCAGGATGAGTGCTGTTGTCATTACAGTTCCATGATCAGCGTAGATTCATAGGAATATTGCTCAACCCTTATTTGACAGTTTTTCTCACCTTCTAATATTTCAAGGATTGAACAGTTGAATATGGCAACTTTTCAGGATGAATCAAGCCACTGTGTTTTTGATCCACCAATATACCGTTTATTATGTACACCCAGCTAGTACTGGGTCGGACCCCCTTTTGCCTCCGGAACAGCCTGAATTCTTGGACCACAGGAATGTTGGTCCATGCTGACGCGATGGCATCACGCAGTTTCTGCACATTGGACAGCTGCGAACAGCCCATTCCATCTCGTCCCAAAGATGCTCTATTAGGTTGAGGTCTGGGGACTGACAGGCCACTCAAGTAAAACTGAACTCGCTGTGTTGTTCCAGGTGATGCCCACTGGAGCCGCTTGTTCTTGTTTATAGCTGATAGGAGTGGAACCCAGTGTGGTTGTCTGCTGCAATAGCCCATCCTTGACAAAGATCGACGAGTTGTGCGTTCCTACAGTAGATGCCGTTCTGCACACCACTTTTGTACTGCGTCATTATTTGTCTGTTTGTGGCCCGCTTGTTCGCTTGCATGATTCTTGTCATTCTCCTTCGACCTCTCTCATCAACAAGCTGTTTTCGCCCACAGAACTGCCGCTGAATAGATGTTTTTGTTTGTTGCACCATTCTCTTATCTAGGGTGTAATCATTAGTCCAGCAGTTGCAAACGAGAGTTTCTATTGGACAAATTCAGCTATGTTTATCCCCGTTTTGTTCCATTTGCTTCCATTTTAAGAAACGTTTTTCAACGGAATCGGCTGAATGATCACATGCAAACAGTTCACTTTCAGAGCAACATACAAACAGCTCGTTGTATTCCTTCTTGCATCTACGCGTTCTCCTCCTCTCACCTTCTCCCTTCGCTTGTGGACTTCAATGCACAACACATCAGCGGTCTGTGACCAGGCGAAAAAACATTTCCAAGGCAAACCTTCGTATCATATCACCGTTACGCACCTGCATAAGGTAAGTCTGAATACCAACTACTGAGAAGTGGTTAAATCAAAATGTTTAAAAAAGGCATAAGTCTGAATCACCCCCATTATGAATAGCATTATTTGGCTCTCCTCTGCTCCCTCTTTTCCCCTCTTCTCTGCTCCCTCTTCTGAGGTCTCCTCTGCTCCCTCTTTTCCCCTCTTCTCTGCTCCCTCTTCTGAGGTCTCCTCTGCTCCCTCTTTCCCCTCTTCTGAGCTCTCCTCTGCTCCCTCTTTTCCCCTCTGCTGAGCTCTCCTCTGCTGAGCTCTCCTCTGCTGAGCTCTCCTCTGCTGAGCTCTCCTCTGCTCCCTCTTTTCCCCTCTTCTGAGCTCTCCTCTGCTCCCTCTTCTGAGCTCTCCTCTGCTCCCTCTTCTGAGGTCTCCTCTGCTCCCTCTTTTCCCCTCTTCTGAGCTCTCCTCTGCGCTCTCCTCTGCTCCCTCTTTTCCCCTCTGCTCCCTCTTTCCCCTCTTCTGAGCTCTCCTCTGCTCCCTCTTCTGAGCTCTCCTCTGCTCCCTCTTCTGAGCTCTCCTCTGCTCCCTCTTCTGAGGTCTCCTCTCCTCTCCCTCTCACTTTTTAATTTTTAATTTTATTTTACTAGGCAGGTCAGTTAAGAACAAATTCTTATTTTCAATGACAGCCTAGGAACAGTGGATTAACTGCCTTGTTCAGGGGCAGAACGACAGATTTTTACCTTATCAGCTCAGGGATTAAATCTTGCAACCTTTCGGTTACTAGTCCAACGCTCTAACCACTAGGCTACCTGCTGCCTTCTTACTCCTCTCATCCTCACAGCTTACCCCTCTCATCCTCACTGCTTACCCCTCTCATTCTCACTTCTTACAAGGCAGAAAGCCAGGGAGGGAGGAAGTGTGCTGAGAACAGAGATTAAACTTTACAAAATATAGTTACACTATATATACAAAAGTATGTGGACACCCCTTCAAATTAGTGGATTCAGCTATTTCAGCCACACCTGTTGCTGACGTGTATGAAATCAAGCACACATCTATGCAATCTCCATAGACGAACATTGACAGTAGAAGGGCCTACAGCAAAGCTCAGTGACTTTCAATGTGGCACTGTCATAGGACGCTACCTTTCCAACAAGTCAGTTCGTCAACTTTCTGCCCTGCTAGAGCTGCCTCGGTCAATTGTAAGTGCTGTTATTGTGAAGTGGAAATGTCTAGGAGCTACAACAGCTCAGCCGCGAAGTGGTAGGCCACACAAGCTCACAGAACGGGACCGCTGTCTGTCCTCGGTTGCAACACTCACTACCGAGTTCCAAACTGCCTCTGGAAGCACAATGCCAAGCATTGGGTGGAGTGGTGTAAAACTCACCGCCATTGGACTCTAGAGCAGTGGAAACGTGTTCTCTGGAGTGATGAATCACGCTTCACCATCTGGCAGTCCGACAGACTAATCTGGGTTTGGCGGATGCCAGGAGAACGCTACCTGCCTGAATGCATAGTGCCAACTGTAAAGTTTGGTGGAGGAGAAATAATGGTCTGGGGCTGTTTTTCATGGTTTGGGCCCCTTAGTTCCAGTGAAATGAAATATTAACACTACAGCATACAATGACATTCTAGACAATTGTGTGCTTCCAAGTTTGTGGCAACAGTTTGGGGAAGGCCCTTTCCTGTTTCAGCATGACAATGCCCCCGTGCACAAAGCGAGATCCATAAAGAAATGGTTTGTCGAGATCGG